>NW_022589708.1:38800955-38851948 GCF_004348235.1 Phoca vitulina | reverse complement strand
TTAAAAAAAAAAAAAAAAAAAAAAAAAAGGATTATCTGAAGGCAGAGAGGAAGCTGCAAGAGACTCCTGTTGGGGACAGAGCAAAACTTCAGGGGCAGGAGAGGGGAATTCCAGGCACACTCCACGGACAATGAGCAAACTGCTTTGCCCATATGACAGTTAATTGGGAGAGAAAGACGCCTGGATAGGGATGGTAGGAGAAGGTGGTTTTTAACCAATAATTTGCTTTATTGGACATACTCTCTCAATCATTTACAAACTAAGAATTCTTTAGTTATAAACAAATCTTCTATGGTTGAGAAATTTAATGTTTTTTATAAATTTCCTGCAAGCAAACCCTTAATTTTATATTATATTTTATATTTCAAAATGCACATGTATCAAATTATATTTTTCTTTTTAGTCTGTGTGTGCAGTATATGTTTCTTTTTTTCTAAAAGTCAAGTACTGCTTACAGGCAGCATCCATCTGTGAAAAAAAAAAAACATACAGAAAAACAACAACAAAAAAAGCTTTTATTTGGTTGTGTGATACTCACTTATCCCAGTTTGACAATGCTATATCATGTGTGACTAATGCCAATGCATCCAACCACCTGCCTTCTCCCCACCAGCCATTGACAAGCTACAGTTAAATAGAAGCTGAAGTACATTGACAGACAAAATTATTTCTGGATTCATGGCTCAAGTAAAGCTTTGTTGAATCCATAGCAACCCAAGCAATATCCATATCTGTCTGGATTACTAAGGAGGCAAAGTATGGGTCAGGAGGATTGAACTCCTGAAAAAGTATCCCCACATCAGGAGATGAAATGCAGGCATTCCTTTCTTCCCAAACTGTTTGCAGAGCAAAAAGAAAAATCAGGAACAGACTACCCATCAAGAAAGCAGCTGGAAAAATCAAAACAGTAAAATACGTAGTTGGCATGTTGTTCTTACGTACTAGCCAAATCCCCACAGGGAAAAATGCCATGTAGATTTCAGTCAATAAACAAATATCTGAGGGAAGGTCAAATAAATCAACCCAGCCTGTTATAATATATCATATGCAGAATTATGGGAATAGAATCGGCATAATAATATCACTAACAATGTGTTTGGTTTTGACTGGATTATGTATCTGTCATCTGTTAACCTAAATCATATGAGACTATGAAAAATTTTTATCTGGTGTATGAAATGTTTTGAGCCCACAAAATCTGAATATATGAGATTTCTATCAGTAGTTAAAACACTGGTGAAAATAAGTATGAGAAAACTTCGTTGAAACAAAGTATACAATTAAATGTGAATGTTTTCAGGGAGCCTGGGTGGCTCAGTTGGTTAAGCAGCTGCCTTCAGCTCAGGTCATGATCCTGGGGTCCTGGTATCGAGCCCCAGGTCCGGCTCCCTGCTCAGCAGAGAGCCTGCTTCTCCCTCCCCCTCTGCCTGTCACTCTGCCTACTTGTGCTCTCTCTCTATCTCTCTGTCAAATAAATAAATAAAATTTTAAATAAACAAATAAATAAAATGTGAATGTTTTCATTACACAAATATCTACATATTATAACTTGGCATTTCTATCCTCATTTTCTTTCTTTGTCTATGTGAAATAAAAGAAATGCTCGTTTTTCAATATTCCAGTCTCCCTTTACATTTCTTTTCATTCAGCGTACAACTCATTCCTATGTTACCCAATACAGACCTAGTCAAGCTTCAAACTCAAGAAGCAAATTGACAACTGTTTATGTTATACTGTTATACTGTACAACTACTAGCAGACAAGGAAGAATATTTTGCTATACCTATAGGCTCCCTTTAGAAGATTAAGTGGAATTCTGCAAGAACCATTCACAGTTGTGTATCTCTCACCTGGCATAATGTCTGAGTACCAGATACTCTATAAATATTTAATAAATGAATGTAACAGGAAAAACAGAATCATTAAATACTTGAATGCATACTTATACATGACAAGTAGTATAGCTTTATTTTATTCAAGCACCCATAAAAATTTTTGATACTAGAAAAGTATCATTGAAATAAATTATATATTTTTTCCTCTTATACCTCTGGGTTTAAAAGTTTGTATGCTACTATGAATATACCAAGGGATGTGGAGTGGCATTTTTTATACTGATTATGATGTCATTTTCAAATGTAAGCTCTTTTGGTTCTTTCTCTCTTTCTATATACATACATGCTGCATTTTTGTTAATATTCACCAAGTGGAAAGTTGGAAAAAATATTTATGAATTGGGGCACCTAGTCAGTTAAGCATCTGCCTTCAGCTCAGTTTGTGATCCCGGGGTCCTCAGATCAAGCCCCGTTGGGCTCCCTGATGTTCAGGGGGGAGTCTGCTTCTCCCTCTCCCTCTGCCCTTCCCCCAGCTCGTGCTCTCTCGCTCTCTCCTTCTCAAATAAATAAAATCTTTAAAAATTTTTTAAAAATTAAAAAATATATTTATGAATTACTTTGTATGCATTAGGGCCTCAAAATGGAAGATTTCTTCATTTCATAAAAATGCTCCAGCTTCTGAGAGCTAAAATGACAAGGAGATGGTCTTTAATTATGGACCTGAATCAGAGCCCAAGAAGACTCAGGTATTTAACCCCAATCCCTACCCCTCAATGGTGAGAAGTGTGTGAAATTACTCTACTGCTTTTCTTCTTAGCCAGGAACTATGCACAACTTCCATGAATACCTGTTTAACTCAATCTGCTATACTGAGCACTGTAAATAACCAAAATGTGATTTCTTTACTTTCTTTCAGGAAATAGTATCTTACACTTCCAGTGTTCAGTCACATTTAATAAAGATGAATCTTTCTAGCGGTTCAACACCCTCAGCTCTTTTAACAAGGAGGCAGAATTTTCTGAGATATTCTCTAAATTTTAAACCATGGTGTTCTTTCTATTAGAAATAGAAAAGAGTATCGCTTGCCGATCAGACATCAAAGATTACTCTGCTAGGCTGAGGCTTCAAGAATGGGGGTGCAATTATTGCGGAAAGGGAAACGGACTGTCTTAAGACTGGCTGATTCAGTGCCCTCATACTGACTGTGACAGGGTCTGCCGGGGTACAGAGCTTTACCTATTGATACAAATTGAATCTGAAAATAGCAATTTATTCACCAAATCAAACCAATCACTGCAATGCAGTTTTCTCTTTCGGCTTGTATTTCCAACCAACCACTCTTGACCACTTTGAAACTTGTGTTTTACAGTAACATTTCTGAAAGTTTCAGAAGAGGCTTGGGGAAGCTCTCATGGAAAACCTTTCTTTCAACCTTTTTAACTTTGAGCCTTTATTTCAGAAAACAATTTGTTTATAGTTACACTATTTAATCTAGGCCAAAATGATCAACACCTGTTTCAAATTAGTACTCCAGTCCTACACTACTTTTTCTCTTCTCCACCAACTGTCATTTCCCTTCCTTTACCTATAAAAAAGCAATCACATTAGCATCCTTTGTAACACAATTTCAAAACTTCAAAGACATACCAGAAATTCTATAGTAAAACTGCATCTTCTATATGCCAACATAATCAACTTCCAGGAACTAGGAAAGCAAATAAAAGAGACATATTTGAAGTGAATCTTTTCATTTTAACAGTTACTCGAAGTGACACCTAATAGCTAAGTCAAGAATTTGAAACAAGTAAATGAAAGATAGTTTGCCTAAGGGGCAGCAAACAGAGCAAAGAACTCTCAACTTGGATCAAAGACTGGACAACTAAATGGACCCTTTCAAAGTTCTGAATCAACACATATCCCTGGCATTTGGCCAGCCTTTGCAAAGCTCCTGGATGGAGAGGCTCACAAGGGCTTACCACAGGTTGTTGCCATGGCTACAAGCAGCCAACAGGGAAAAAAAAAAAACCAAAAAACAAAAAACTAACTTAAGAAAAAGGCAGTTGGGAAACACTTAAAGAAAAACAAGTTGGACTCGAAAGAATGCATATTTAAATCCAATTTCTAGGCAAAGAAAAAGTCTATCAGAAATAATATAAATGAGTAAAATACATTAAATATCAGTAAGAAACCAGATTGTATTTTAAGGATGTTGCATGTTATAAGACATTGCATCTGGAGGTGAAAATAGTACTGGCTCTGGTTGCCATAATTGTTTTCTATGCCCAGGAACCTCAGAAAAGTGAAACCTGCATGCAACTGTTAGCCCATGTATTACTCTAAATTCTTTTATCAGACGGCCAATAGAAACCGATTTTTGTATTTTACCTTTAAATCGGTGTATTTTAATGTAAAGAAATGATGGGAAACCATTGAGTATAGATCAAGAGATACAGAACTTTACAATCTGATACAAACAAGTTGACTTTAGCAAAGACTGACCCATGATTGAGCAGTGATTAATTACTAAAGAGCAAAAATTTGTATCAGAATAAGCTAACTACCATAACACTCAATGGCCATTGGTCATAGTTTCTATACTTAGCAGTGCAGCAGTCTATGGGCAATGGTGTACTGGTGCTGTTAAAAACTGTTACATTTTTCAGGAACTTTTGAGCTGGTTATTAAACACAATCACTATTAAAATTAATGCATATGAACTTATAATTTAATAAATGATATTAAAATCATTGTTTTACTTTCACTTATATCTATGCTCTCGAGATTTTTCCATCTATTATAACTGTATGGTAAAAACAGTATATAATGGTGTGCTATGCACAATCCTTCTCAACTCTATGTTCTGTAATATCATGTTGGTACCTTGAAATTGGCTGTGGTGGAAAGACTTACACCGTAGAAATTGGCAAACATTACATATCAGGGCTTTATTTACTGCTTTGTTGATCATCTAGACTTAAGAGAGTGATGGAAAAATATTAATAATACAGAATAAACTATAGCTGTTACATTGCATACAGGAGAAAAAGTGATGAAATATTCTTCCAGTATTTGAAAACTATTATCTGATTAAGCAAATAAGCGGTTACATTTCTGATGAATGAAGTTCTGAAATATGTCTCACTTCTGTTTGTTTTACTTCTGCTTTATTTATTAGCATAAATGAAAATATCAAACAACATGCATGTCAAAATTATACTTGTTTGTCCTTTACCATCAATTAATGAAAATATTCTGTAAGAATCAGTTGGTTATATTGTATTTATCATGAATACATGTTATTATTTATAAATTGTGAGCTACACATTCTTTATATTGGTAAAATGTACAATAAATGTGTGTGTGTCAGGGTGAACATACATATGTGTACATGTGCTAGGGAAGAAGAACCTATTGCTTACTTGTGGTGTTGTTCTCTAATTTTTTTTCTTCTAAATGGACAGGAGAAAATGGTTTAGTATGTTTTATCTTAATTCTCCTATGAAAAGCCAGGCCATCTGTTATAGGTTCTTATCTGATACCAGACAAATGTAATAAAACAGCAAAACCAAGTCATTTCAAATATAATTCATGGGGTGTCCAAAAAATTAATATGAATGTTTCCTTACTCTTAAGCATTCAAAAATCTTGACGGCTATTGAGGGAAACCCCTTTATTTTATCTTTTTCTCTTCAGACTACAGGAGCACATAATTCAGAAGTGTATAATAATGGTGTTGCCACTGGCATCAAAAATTAACTAAATTATTCTCTCTAAAAGGAATTGCTTTGGAGCATGAACTTAATATTGATTTACTTAATTTCCATTTGTTGAATGTCCACTATACACTAAAGCAATTCCATTTCTGAAACAGTAGATTAAAAGTTACTAAGGGAGAGTAGGAAGGGGTGGTTACAAAGGCTTGAAGGATCTTTTGTGGGAGTTGGAGATGCCTGCAATTTTGATTGCGGTGATGATTTCTCAGTTATAGCCACATGTCAAAACCTATCAAATTGCATTTTTAAAATGTGCATTTTATTCCCTGTCAATTTACCTCAATAAACCCATTTGAAAGTTTGTAGAATGAAGAAAGAATGCTTTAACTATATATAGTATATCTAATACTATATAACCTATATCATATAATACTATGTAATACCATATAACACTATATAATACATAGTATTATGCTATATGCTGTATGTGTAGCTGATCTTTTTCTCTTTTATATTATGTTCTTTTCAAAAAGTAACAAACGTAAATTATTCTATATTTTTAAACAAGTACAACACTATATACATGGAGTAAATTCATTTTTAAAGTGTGCAATTTAGAGAAAAAGATAAAGATGTTTAAGTATTAAAAGTTAACCCAAGGCTTATAAGACTGCAAATTTTAAAACTTCCTCTCTTGTACTTGCATTCCAAATCTGTTTTTCTTCTAAATATTTTACTAACATGTGTTACTTCTCTACACTGAAAACATGTTATTTAAATATCTGCTTCAATGTGGTATGTGTATCTATCTATTTATCTATCTATCTATCTATATATAATGGAATATTACTCAGCTATCAAAAAATGAAATCTTGCCATTTGCAATGATGTGGATGGAACTAGAGGGTATTATGCTAAGTGAAATAAGTCAATCAGAGAAAGACAATTATCATATGATCTCACTCATTTGGAATTTAAGAAACAAAACAGTGGATCATAGGGGAAGAGAGGAAAAAATAAGACAAAACCAGAGAGGGAGACAAACCATAAGAGACTTTTTTTTTGTAAGATTTTATTTATTTATTTGAGAGAGAGAGACAGAGAGAGTGAGAGAGAGAGAACACGAGCGGGGTGAGGGGCAGAGGGAGAAGCAGACTCCCTGCTGAGCAGGGAGCCCGAGTGGGACTCAATCCCGGGACTCCAGGCTCATGACCTGAGCTGAAAGCAGACGCTTAACCAACTGAGCCACCCAGGCACCCCCCCCATAAGATACTCTTAATCATAGGAAACAAACTGAGGGTTACTGGAGGGGAGGGAGGTGGACGGATGGGATTACTGGGTGATGGATATTAAGGAGAGCATATGATGTAATGAGCACTGTGTATTATATAAGACTGATGAATCACAGACCTCTACCCCTGAACCCAGTAATACATTATATGTTAATTTTTAAAAATCGTGAATTTTTTTTAAAAAGTAAAATAAATAAAATCTCAAAAATAAATAAATAACTGCTTCACTGCACACACATTGACTCCTTAGAACAAATGACACCTTAATTTTAATGGGTTAGTTACAAATTTAAATGAAGGTTAGAGATATCTTAGCAACTTCAAAGAACTTTTTCTTTCTTAACTTAAGGTAGATTATTAGAGTTGAATTATATCAGAAAGATAATTCTGGCAAAATCATGTTGGCCTAAAATCAACTTAGCTTCTAAAAATAGCCTATATGAACTCTGTAATTTTTAATAAATCTTAATATAGTCTTATCAATTTCTTAATTTATTCAATAAATATTTTGACTGAAACACTGATTATGCAAAAAATGAATCAAAAAAATGATCTGCTGTCATGGAACTGGTATTATCAAGGCAAGACAGATGGAATAATAATTTTGATAAAATACTTAAAAAACTGTTGGAATCATTTTTTATCAGAAAGGAAGAGGAGAAAGAGAGGACGATGATATCTTCCTCAAATTTGGCCTTAGATGTGATTTATATGTGAAAAGTTGTGCAGGGAAGCATGAGAAAAATATAATGGTTTCTTAAAAATTAGAATGTTAATGTAATCTTTTGCTATTTTTCACTCTAATTACCTAGTTCTTAAAAAATATCCTGCGTAGACTTACATGGAGGCCTTTCCCCAATCATGGAGAATTATCTATCTTTTTTTCAGTATTCACTGTTTTTCAATCACTTCTAAAATAGCTCTTTAGTGGTTAACCTCCTCATTCTAAAGCTAATACATCCCTATGTTCCCTAGAAAGCAGTTTCCTTTACTGGCATAATTCCTTACATGTTTTAAGAGACTTGACTGAGTTGTTGGCCTTTTAGTTTGTAATGTGCTTTTGAATGATCAATATGCATTATGGAACAATGCTTATTCATCATTTTTTCCAACCAGGAAAACACATCAAAATTCTGCCAAGAACATTTAAACATAAATAATAATACTAACCTCATGCAACCTCTCATTACTCTCCATTTTTCAACTCCTAAACTCTAAGTATTTTAGTTTTTCTATTATTTTTTTCATTCTTTCCAGGTAAATCTCTCAATTTAATAAATAATATTTGGAAAAAAGTCAGCAACTTTTATCCTCCTGTCAAAACAACTATAAAGATTAGCAAGAGGCCTTGGGACACCCACAACTTTGCAATTTCTGAACCAGTCACTCTTTCTGCAGGCTTAGTGATCCCATTATCAGAAAGAGACTACACTTTATCATGCATGAGTAAAAGAAGAAATGCCCCAGGCATATCCTGCTCTGCAACTGTAGTTTTAGACCAATAAGAAAACATTCTCCATCGGCGTAAATGGGCAAAATGAAAGACAATGATTGTTCTAGTATTCAGAATGCTCAGAAGAGTCTCTAGAGCCAGCACTTTCCTTCACCTGAGATTGAGGATACTTCTACCAGAATTCAGGTGCTTTCTGCCCAACTTATTCTTCATGAAAAGAACAGTAAGTTCTCCATACCAACCTTAGAGGCTTTACTCTGAAGGCTGAGGATCTCTCACTCCATATATTAAAGTTTACCTTCACTCTTCTCCCACTGTTGATTAAAGGTATTACCTTATGACTTAGAAAGCAAAATTTAAAATTTTGGACAATAAAATAAAAAGTAGCAGGTATAAGAAGACCTAAAAAATCCTCAACTCCTAAAGTAAGTTGTTTATTAGTGTTTTTTTTTTAAAGATTTTATTTATTTATTTGACAGAGAGAGACACAGCAAGAGAAGGAACACAAGCAGGGGGAGTGGGAGAGGGAGAAGCAGGCTTCCCATGGAGCAGGGAGCCCGATGCGGGGCTTGATCCCAGAACCCTGGGATCATGACCTGAGCCAAAGGCAGACACTTAAGGATTGAGCCACCCAGGTGCTCCTGTTTATTAGTAGTTTAAACTAGTCATTCACAGTAACCCGTTCGATGTCCTAGTAACACTGATACAGGAAACAGACTATCTAACCCTATAACTATATGCTGTGGTTTCACAAGTGACATTTTGAGAGTAAAATAATGAAAAAAAATTACTGCTTCAAACTAACTTTGTATTCAAAGCATAAATGAGTGAAAAAAATTAAACCATTTATGGAAAGCTTTGAGAGAGCTATAATGTTGTCTCTTTTTTTCCAGCCATAAACTACTTTGAAAGCATGTGTTAAGAAAAGAACCAATAACAAAACCAGAGTAATCTAAAGTTGAAAGCATCCATAATTTTTGTAATGAGCAAGGAGATAAAAAAACAAGTCAGTTCAGAAAATTAATACACACACACACACAATGAAGTTAAGGATTATCTATATTTTCTACAATCCATAGTAATAATTTCACCCAGAATTCTTAACTCTTTTTTCCCACCTGTAATATCCAATTCAAATAACACTTGCATCCCTCCAAAATATCCATTAACCTATGTTTAAAATAGGGGCACATTTTACAAATTAAAATAAGGGGCACATGGGTGGCTCAGTCAGTTAAGCATCTGCCTTCAGCTCGGGTCATGACCCCAGGGTCCTGGGATCGAGTCCCACATCGACCCCAGCATCAGGCTTTCTGCTCAGCGGGGAGCCTGCTTCTCCCTCTCCCTCTGTCTGCTGCTCCCCCTGCTTGTGCTCTCTCTATCTCTCTGTCAAATAAATAAATAAAATCTTAAAAAAAAAAACAAGGGGGCTATAATAGTTATCCTCATGCCAATGAAAATTAGGAATTCTCTCTTTCTTTGCTGTGGTCCTATGTTATCAAATAGTGCATCTATATTTTTACTAAATGTTGAGGCAGGATAATGAAATATTTTCCATAGTTAGAGCTATGGGTGACTACAAGGAAAAGTCAATGTTCATATAAATGATAGCACCCAACAAACAAGGAAAAGGTAATAGTACAGAGAGTTGCTGAGTTTCTGTCATAGATGTGATACTGAAAGACTGAAGGGGGAAAAAATGGGACATTGACAGAATAAAATTGTGTACTCAATCTGTGAGAATACAGATGCTGGAGTTGTACATACATGTTTTGTTAATGAGGATATGTTGCTTTAGAGTGCCTTCCTGCCTGAAACAATGGCATGAGGGCCTCATAATCAGTGCTGTGGCAGGCATCTTGTGACCCTGAGGGGAAGCCAAGAGAATTTTCAAAATTCTACCCTTCACAAAAGCTACCCTTATATCACTGAGCCACTGGACCCCAGAACTGCCTATCTTTCCACTTTCTGTGATATAAGATTATTAAATTATTAAATGTCTTTGTTGCTTAAGGAAAAGTTGGCTGAGTATTCTTATACTGGAAATCACTCTGAGACAATCCCATGAAGCAAGACATTCAATATCCTTTGAACACTTAATGTCCATTTCATTTCAATAATGATAAACAAAACATCTATTCATTGAGGACAGTAAGGATTAGGAAGAAATTCAGACTATGAAATTATTCTATAGGAAATAAACTTACAAATTTCAAAAGGATGGTGTTTTATTTATTTATTTATTTTTTTTTTTTTTTAAAGATTTTATTTATTTATTTGACAGAGAGAGACACAGCGAGAGAGGGAACACAAGCAGGGGGAGTGGGAGAGGGAGGAGCAGGCTTCCCACTGAGCAAGGAGCCTGATGTGGGGCTCCATCCCAGGACCCTGGGATCATGATCTGAGCTGAAGGCAGACGCTTAACAACTGAGCCACCCAGGCGCCCGGATGGTGTTTTATTTAAAAATTTTTGGGGAGGGGCAGAGGGAGAATCTTAAGCAGGCTCCATGCCCAGGCGTGGAGTCTGACAGGGAGCTCAATCTCACAACCCTGAGATCATGAACTGAGCTTAAATCAAGAGTCAGAGGCTTTGCAAATGGCAAGATTTCATTCCTTTTGATGGTTGCATAATCCTGAGCGAAATAAGTGAATCAGAGAAAGACATGTATCATATGACCTCACTGATATGAGGAATTCTTAATCTCAGGAAACAAACTGAGGGTTGCTGGAGTCTTGGGGGGTGGGAGGGATGGGGTAGCTGGGTGACAGACATTGGGGAGGGTATGTGCTATGGTGAGCGCTGTGAATTGTGTAAGACTGTTGAATCACAGACCTGTACCTCTGAAACAAATAATACATTATATGTTAAAAAAAAAAAGAGAAGAAGATAGCAGGAGGGGAAGAATGAATGGGGGGAAATCGGAGGGGGAGATGAACCATGAGAGACTATGGACTCTGAGAAACAAACTGACGGTTCTAGAGGGGAGGGGGGTGGGGGGATGGGTTAGCCTGGTGATGGGTATTACAGAGGGCATGTACTGAATGGAGCACTGTGTGTTATATGCAAACAATGAATCATGGAACACGACATCAAAAACTAATGATGTAATGTATAGTGATTAACCTAACATAATAAAAAAGAAAAGAGAGGCTTTACTGAGCCACCCAGGTGCCCCTTATTTTAATTTGTATAAATAAAATGGACAGTGATATAATCTTAAACGTGTTACATACTATTTGAAGTATAAACAATAGAACTTGAATGTAATAACCTAAGACCAATTCTTTATACTCAATATACTGATCCTGCCTATGACATTTATACCAAAGCCTTCATGATGAGTGAAGTGGGATTTTACTGATGATCTTTTAGCGTGTTTAGTTAAAGAAAAAGAAGCAAAAACATAAACCAATGTATGCTGTAAAATACAGACTTATGTTCCACCCACGCCACCCTGGGCACAAGGAACTATATGATAGAACCAACTCTGAAGGAACAAATATGGCAAACAATTGTGTTTTTTTGAAAATACACCATGGCATTGTTTAGGTCTATATTTTTATGCTAGAAAGGTCTTCCACTTCTTAAAATTTAGTCTGTTAAAAATTTTAAACTATCTGAAGCATTTGAACTATTTTAACTATTTGAAGTATAATTTAATAAACATAAGTTCAGGAATAACTCATTGCTGTAAGTTCAGTCAATTTGTTTAACTATGCTAGTCAGTCCTAGAATAGTATTACATTCCCACTGAAAAGAACTGTATGGTTACATCATGAATGCAGTGGTCCTGAATATTATGGCCTGTTGGTTGTGTGTACCTATATGTACACAAGCATATATGTATATATTCATATATGTATATATGTATACCTATATTACATAATGCTTAAAGAGAAAAGAAGGAAGACTCAATTATTTTCAAGTAATTCTTAATTTCTTCATGGCATTATGAAATCCGAGCTGAAAAACGTGCTCTGTTGTTGCATAAATAGATTTCACACCCAGAGTATGCCACAGGATACAGTGGCAGGCAGGCATATACTCTCCAACCTATGCAAGTCATGTAGAAGGCACACATCCCTTAGCAAAATATCTTAACAAGCTTTATTATTAAATGAATGTGCTAAATATAACATTTATATGTGTATACATTATATACAATAGAATATAATCCTCACTTCAATTTTCCCACTGTATCTACTCAGAATTTACATGATGGCAGAATTATGTTCATAGAATTGTTCAGAGTTTTCCATTTCTTTTAATTTTTTTTATTAACATATAATTTATTATTTGTTGCAGGGGAACAGGTCTGTGATTCATCAGTCTTACACATTTCACGGTGCTCACCATAGTATATACCTTCCCAGTTTTTGATTTCTTAAGCAAACACTTGGAATTATTCATCACAACCTTATCTTCTCTTACCTTTTGTACCTTTTAAAACTAAACTCAGAAACTGGGCTTCAATAAAAACAAAGACTGCTTCAAATAAATATATAACTATATATTAATTTAAACTATATATTAAAATTAAATATAAAGTACATTTTGACTTGTTTATTTATTTATTTATTTATTTATTTATTTTAAATTTTGACTTGTTAGAGCAAAAATGAACATGATAGGCACCTAAGGTAAATGTCAACATAGATTAATTAACTTTGCTTGGGATCAAGAAATCTCCCCATCAAACTCCACAACAATCTCAAAAGGCTGAAGAGAAAATGATAAATCACAGCAAATCTATTATTACTTCTAGAACGCTATCCAGACATTGCTTACCAATGATGGGAACTCTTGTCTTATCTATACACAAAATAATACAAATATTTAACAGTTTAGCACATAATCCAACATTTGTCCTTGGTTGATTTTCTCATCTGCTAAAAAGTTATCTGAATACAATCTGATTCTAACCTTGAAAACTTAGACATTAATCATTAGAACTATTACAAACAATAAAATGTTAAAATATGACAAGAACAGCTCCTATATATTTTCAAAGCTCTGATAGATTTTCTCTTTTTAAAATGATTACTCATACCATTGATGAAAATTGGAACAGCACATGAGCATTTTAGTAGAGTTACAGTCTGTTCTAAATCTAAAAATGAGTAACATGAAATGCCACATCTCACAATAAACAAAATGTATTCAGACACAACTGTATGGAGGGATATGGGTGGGTGGGGGGAGCAGAATGCATGGGCATTTAATGAAAATGTTATAGATACTGTGAGATTGGTTTTGTCCCCACTGTTCCATATTTTATCTGCATTCATAAGCTAAAGTACATTCCCCAAATCAGGTTTCCAGCCATTGAAATCTTTCTTCCTACATAAAGCGCTAAACCCACTAATCTCTCAGCCCTTTGATAAGTCAACACTGCAATCAATAGCATGCTGCCTTTGGGTCTCAGTGGCATCCTTTGATTAATATCAGTTTCCCAAGAGAAACATATGAAAATCATATCATGTGCAACTGGATCAAACTGTCACAGAACTTTGGGAGACTGAAACATTCAAGGAAAATGTGAAAATGAACTGTGGTAGATAAATGTCAATTTCAGGGGTTTTGACATTTTGTTATATTTAAATTAAAGGCAATGTTATTTTGGTTCCTTCCCGCTCTAAACATGTTGGTTTTCCCTTTTAGGAGATTCTGATAAAATATGTGGTCATCTCTTGCCAACATTTTCAATTCCTCTTCTGTGCAGACAGCAGGGTTTATATGATAAAATTTTAATGGCCATGGACCGGCATAACAATATGAGGCACCAGCACATTTTCAATAAGGCTATGCATTTGTTAAGACTGGCATTGGGTGGTATTCTCTGAGCAGAAGCCTTCCTGGCCTGAGACGCAGGTTTAGCAGAGATAGAAGCTGCTCCAGAAAAAGCACCATTATCATGCAGCAGTCGTCGGCTGAAATGGGGATTTATGAATCACTGCCAAGGAAACTATGTTATGGGTTGTAAATTAAAACTGGGGCTTAGCATATACCCGACACTAGGCTGGAGGATCTAGTTTTCAGATTACCCCACAGACTTACTAAAAAGCAGCTTTAGAGTACCCCTCAGTCCCTGATTACATCCCCTTCAATTTTCCACAAAATCCTACACTTTTTCCTGATTGCTGTTTCACAGGGAGGAAAAGTCTAAATCAATTCAAGAGAAGTTGTGGATTTTTGTTTAACTTCTTTCAAATTCCAGATTAAGTAGTGTCGGAACTGGGAGAAAAATGCTCACTTTATCAACATTAAATCATGACATTATGTTACTTGCTTGGCTTGCACAGAAGCAGTTTTTTGGACTTCGCTTCTTCACTCTCATATAGACTCTCAGCGCTGAGTGTCAGGCTACTTATACTTTCTGCAGTTTTACTGTAGGTATTCTATAAACAGATATAATATTCCACTATAAATTTTCAATTCTAAAAGTATTATTTTTAAGGGTTATTTTCTTGTTGTTGCTAACTATGACTATGGCCATCTTTGTGACCTCTTATGATCCAAAGGATAAACACACAATTATGAGGTCTTGATTCTGGATTTACATGGATTTTTTTATTATTATTATTATGTTATGTTAATCACCATACATTACATCATTAGTTTTTGATGTAGTGTTCCATGATTCATTGTTCACGTATAACTACATGGATCATCTTAAAGAAATTTTGAGGTTTATGTTGAGTACACAATGCAATTCTTGTTATGTTGTATAAATCTGACTAATACTAGGAGAGCTCTTCCTGTGAGAACCATATTGTAGCTTTCAGATGACAGAATTACTCTGAAAGTTCCTCTCTGGTACCAAGCTTACTGTCACAGATCACAGGAATGAGAGATGGAAACTCTCAGATGGGTCGTGGTTCAGGAATGTTCCATTTCATAAATGAAAGTATATTACTGCTATATATTTCAGTTCCTCAGCAAGATGAAAGTAATGGGAACTTCTGATAAAGAAGACCAACTTGAGAATGTGGAGTAGCTCATTTAATCCCATAAGCCTTAATTTTTGGCCAATGGAGATACGTCTTTCTGAACACTAAGAATAATGGAATATTAGCATAGAGAACAATTTTTTTGGTAATAAAAATAGTGAAAAGATCATTGCAATAGAAATGGAAAGATGGTAGTAATGAGAGAGCTGGGAGGAAGACAGCAAATTTTAGAATATGTCGTGAGACAGTCCAGTGAAAAGAAATTCCTAGAAGCTTAACGTGAAGATATAAATAACAGCTCATGTGGAAATGATGAAAACAGCTGTTTTATACCAGAAATGGAAATCACAAACACTTTAAAGTAAGTTGCATGAAATTCCACTTGAAATTAAGAACTCACCTAGAATCCAAGGAAATAGGCTTTCATATTGTTAGCCAGTATTAAGAAATTATTTGGGGGTTTATATTACAAAACAAATTAAATTTTAATTTAAGAGGACGGTTTTGAGAGTAAAAATACTGTAACATTGATTACAATATGAAAAGTCACATATTTCAAACATTTTTCAGAGATACTTTAAGATCACCATAGACCTGAGAGAATATAATATATATTGTGCTTATATAATTATATACATAATCATTGCAGATAAATATAGTAATTTAAATGTGCAGGCATAGGTTCAGGATTTTAGGAAAATGCAATCTAGTATGTTTAAAGTGTTAATTTTTTAATGTAAATGCTGATAAAGAAATAATATAGCAAGTTGCCTTAACAAACATACACAAACCCAAATCTAAATTAATTAGATTTGAACCAAACTGTATCCAATTTCCTGATGATATTATAAATCTAATACTAAAAGCACTTAGTCAAATAATCTACTCTTCTTCATGAAAAGAAAGCACTTAGGTAATAATAATCACATTAATATGACTTATTTATAAAAATAAACATTAGATTACATTAAAAAATTAGAAATATGTTTTTCAATAACCAGTTGCTTATCAAATTTTTAACCTAGGTTAAAAATTGCAGTACACAGCAGGGGCACGGAGGAGTGCTGGAGGTAAGAAATATATAATAAATTTTCCTGGTAAAAGCTTAGTATTTTGAAGAACCAATTAAAATTCATCTATAAAAATAAAACAAGTTACAGTTTCATTAAATAATTAACTCCTAAAGTCATAAAATACTTACTCTTATTTCAGAAGGAGAATTTCTACTTCTTCAGGACTTAAAAATTTATGTATCCTCTATTCGCTCTGAAATATTTCCCTACATTATAACTGACAATTTTGAATAATGTATAAAAACATTGATAGACACTGTATTTTCAGAGAAGATGAGACTTCGTCATACACCTCATATATGCATATGGACAACTCCAAATGAACACGCTAATGTTTATTTGGATAATAAGCACAGTAGGCATTTTGTTTGTTTGTTTTGTCTTCCCAGGATCCTTTTCTTCTCCAAGGAATTCCCCCTCCCCAACAATCAGTTCAAAAATGTCAGATGCAGCTGACCAACACATCCCTCCCTGCTCCAAGGTTGGGCAAATGATACACCAGCCATTCACAATATTTGATTTACTAATCACACTAATTAGTTAAGACTTGAGCATTTCATATGAGCCGAGGTAATGAAATCCTCTTTTAGGACTTTTCCTGGAACAGTGGGCAAAGATATAAGAACTAACACACATGCAAGTCTACCAAGTACCGGGCCCTCTTTAAGACACTACCTATAGTAACTAATGTCATCCTTCTAATGTTAATCCCAAGTTTACTGAGCAAGTAGGGCGTGGAGATGTCCAGGGAACACTAAGTGACAAGAGCCTACCTCGAAATAAAACCCAAATGGAGGAGGGTTGATCTAGACATGGAAAATGAAAAGAACCCAGGTCCTCACTTCATTAGAGCAACAGGGTACAGCTGAGCCTGAAGTAAGTGTAGGCTATGCCCAAACTTCTCAACGCTATCAGCCAACATGTTCCCCTTCATGTTTAAAAACACAGCTGGGGGGCGCCTCAGTGGTGCAGTTGGTCAAGCATCTGACTCTTGGTTTCAGCTCAGGTCATGATCTCAGGGTCCTGAGATCCAGGCCCTGCTTGGGGCTTGTGATCAGCCCTGAGTCTACTTGTCCCTCTCCCTCCCTGCTGCTCCACCTGCTCTGTTCCTCCCCCAGCTCATGCAAGGCACTCACTCACTCTCTCTCTCAAATAAATAAATAAATAAATATAATATTTAAAAAATTAAAATAAAATAAAAACAGTTGTGTACTGCACCTTAGAATGAGAAATCCTGATGAAAACAGTAGGATGATGTATTAGTTTTAAAATGTTATTTATATTGCATTTATGTTCTATATGCAATTCAATGCAAATATAAATAAATAGATAAATAAAGAGGGTGAGGAGAGAGAGAGAGAGAGAAAGAACTTGAGTCTCAAAGGAAAAGCAGTATTGCTTACTGGAAAGAAAGAAGGAAAAGGTCTTTCCTTTCTCTCCCTGCCTTCTCACAAATTTCACTAACTTTTCCAAAACTGTATTACTATAGCCCCATCTATGAAAGAGGTATCACAAGACTGTGGTAGAATGAAATGCTCACTAACAGTCACAGTTGCTGTTTGCTCCCATATGTTTTCAGCCCCCTGGCATTAGACAAGGCCATTTAACTAGTTCTTGCCACAGAACTGTGATCAAAATGAAGTGTTTCACTTCTGAGTTTTGACGGGGGGGAAGAAAAACCTTGCACAATTCCTGTCTGTTTTGTTCCCAAAATGAGGCTTGGAGTCCCAGTTGCTCCTGGACTCCCTCGTCAGGGAGGACCAATGTTCCTAAGGGTGGGCACATTCTGTCAGCCTGGGTCCCTGAGTGAGTGTGTGGAATGGAGGTGTTCTGCCATGCACAGAGCTTGTAGCACAAGTGAGAAATGAGGTTTTGTGGCATTAAGCCTCTGAGATCTTGGGGTCTGGGTAGGGGTATGGGGATGTTTTGTTTAGTTTTACTACAACATGACCTACCCTATCCTGATAACTACAACATCTTCACCCACAATAAGCTATAGAAGATCATCTCCTGAGTTTACTCTAAGTTCTACAGTCTACCCCTAAGCTGGACAGAATATACATTCATTTAATATCATGTAATTAATAAATAATTTTGGTTAAAAATGTGATTTCCGTTGTTTCCCTGATTAGTGGCTTAAATTCTCATGTAAAACAAATCCATCTTATCTGCTATTACTGAATACATTCCAGAGCAGAAAAACAATACAAAACTACAAAGTAACTTCAAGTATCTAAGTGAAAAACAAAATGAAATGACCAAAATAAATATAAACTTGGTCACGTGTTATTACAAGGTTAGCTAAAAAAGAACAATTAATTCTCTGAAATTTTCCTTTTTAACAAGTTGGGCTGACATCATACACAGATAGCCTTTAGTCTTTACATTAGCAATTCTTTTTCTCACTATTCATTAGAAAACAAACATTGCTTGTCTACTATGTGCCAGACACAATGAGAATATCAGAAATACAATGACAAATGGTGCCTCGCTCCAAGAGTTCAGGGTTTAGTAGAGAAATAGAAAAGAAAATAAGCAATTAGAATTTGCCTTGTTGTGGTCTAATAGAGACATGCAAGGACATTGCAGGAACCCTGTAGAGAAAGACCTAGTGCTTCCTAAGGAGTGTTAGGGTAGCAATTACATAAAAGCTAATCCCTGACAATCTCTGAGGATAAAAAAGAGTTTGCCATACACAAATATTATAAATTAGAGGGAGTACATGGAAGGAGATGAACTTGAAAAACTATCAAGTTTCAAGAAAAAAAGTTGTATTTAGGGAATTTTGGAAAATTCAGTATAGTTGGAAGATGGAATTTATACAGCAATAAGCTAGGAAGTGCACAAAAAGGAAAAGAAAAAATAACATGTCTTAAATAGAAGACTTGGGACTTTATCCTCAAGGGATAGGAAACTGCTTACAAATTTTATGCAAGAAAATGACATGCCAAATTTGTATTTTAGAAAGCTCTTCCTGGAAGTAATTTTGGAGATTGGATTGCTGGGGGAAGAGACGGAAGGCCAAGAAAGTGATTGGCATCTATTGCAGCAATCCACATAAAGAATGATTAAGGACTGAAGCAAGCCAGTTGAAGTAGGCATAAGAGGACTGTATGAATTTAAGAGATATCCAGAAGTTTGAATCAATAAGACTTAGTGATCAGTTGGATGTGAGAAGTGAGGGGGAAGAGGAAGGGACAAATCTAAGATTTATTTTCTGTGACAAACTGAATGGCAGTACCAAATACAGGGATAAAACATATAGGAAATAGTACAATGGAAATAATGTGATGTAACTGCAGGGCCTATGGGACATTGAGATAGAAATATGCAATCACTGGAAACATAGATTCAAGTAACAGGAAAATGTCTAGGCTGGTTTAATAAGAGGGAATAAATGTCTTAGAGTACATGGAAAAGTAGTGGCTCCTCTAACAAGAATCCAAAGTTAGAGCATGTGTCAGCATTAGTTGATCTAGCAGTTTAATACCACCATCAATTTCCAGTTCCTTTATACTTCTGCGGTCAGTAGTTGCTTCATCATAAGTTTGCTATCTCTGATAGCCATGGGATGGCCCCCCAGTGTAACAATCATGATTATGTATGTGTGACTTTGTTGACGTCCTGTAGGAGAGTTGTGTGAGCTTTCTATAGTCTGTTTTAAATGCATAGAAACTTTAAACAGGCCACTGCAACTCTCTTATCAAATTAGTTTAAACTGGTTTAGACTAAGCCATTCCTAATCTAGGGAAAGAAGAATGATATTAATAGTATTACCTCATTTGAACAAAGTTCCAGCCCTGGAGTGAGGGTTGGAACCAAGGAAGAAATCCAAACACAATCAGGGTTCTACTGGGAATGAGAAGTGGAGTCACAGATATTAGGCAGGCGACCAAAAATGCCCACAAAGGTCAAGGAAGAAATTGGGCCAATTTCTGAAACTCTTTTATCCTGAAGCTGCATTCAAAGGGGGAAAAATGGAAGAAAGCAATATCATTTTGAAAAGAGAAGCTTAAAATACCCATTGCATCAGAAAATAGTAAGAAATATAATCTTACAACAAAATTCCATTACTAGAGTGGCTAGAAAGAAGAAATTAAAATTCATGTCACATTTTGTATGGCTATCAAAATGATACCCAAAATGCCAATTCCACATGGAATTCTTAGTGCTTTTCAAAAGTAGTCACTGTGTTATTTTCATGTATGAAAGTGTGTATTTGTGCACAATACATGCACACGCGCATAAAAGTGCAATAACTCACTCATTTCTTTAGCCCCAAGAGAATTATGCCCTAAGCTTGCTCCAGGCCATCCCTTTTAAAACAAATCTAATGCTTTCAGTGGAGTATCATAAATGGAATGGCAGATGTTAAAGTATATCCTAGGATCTTCCAAAGGCTGCTGACTTTACACTACAGTTTCAGAGATAGGAAAAGGCTATGACTAAATCTTACTGAACATTAATAATTAAAGAAAATGAACAAATTCATGGAGGTGGTGGGGGAGCCCCTTAAAGGCATGGATGTCAGTTTGTATCAGGGCTCCAGAGAAGGGAGAGAAATTATTCCCAGTGAAATGAGAGGGAGAGGGTAAAGAGAAAGCAGCTTCAGGGTATGGCCTCTCAAAATCTTCAGCAAAATTACTTAAAATGTAAAATGCTTATGGTAAATGGATTTTTTTATGGAAAAAGTGAGGATGCTGGATCTGATATCCTATCAGATATCTGGATATATCAGGTGAAGTGAGATTGTCTGTGCCTAGATAGCAGGCACAAATGTAACAGACAATGGAAATGCCAGCCTTTGGGAATTTACGAATTGTGGGGAAAGACTGAGACATGCACAGGATATAAGGAATTAGGGAGACAGAGCAAGTTCACTCAGATCTCCAAGAGGCAGGGGGAGCCTCACCAAAGATCTGGGTAAAATACCATTTAAAAACAGAGTCCTATGTCTAGCATCCTTATCACTGTAGTGCCTCATAACCAACTTTAGTGCCTGATGTGGTAAATGTTCTCAGCTGAGTCTGAGTTGTTCTACAACATGACTCAAATTGCCCTTTTCTATTTTATTCTCTTTTGTCTGGTTGGTTTTGGGGGGGGTTTTTGTTTGCTTGTTTGTTTGTTTTTTTGTTTCTCCCTGCTAAGCAGGGAGCCCGATGTGGGGCTGGATCCCAGGACCCTGAGATCATGACCTGAGCCGAAGGCAGACGCTTAACTGACTAAGCCACCCAGGCACCCCGTCTATTTTATTCTTTACCACCTCTTCCTTACATAAATCCTATAAATGTTTTTAATGTCCCTATCATGCCTACTAAAATTTAATTGGATATGATGAGAAACTTCAGTGTTCCTTTCCAAAAGGAACAAACACTTGGCCACATTTTGGTTGTCCAGAACAGTGTGGAAAGAAACTTTCCATCAAACCCTGATGATTGCTGTTCCCTGATTACTTTTGCTTTATGTTTTGTTTTTGTTTTCATTTTCCCCATTTTTTTTTATTCTTATTTTTCTCTTTATTCCTTCTCCTCCACCTGAATGGTACTGGGGTGTTTTAATGGTCAAAAAGAAAGGAAAAAGGAAGAGTGTTTAACTAAATGTAACTCATCTCATTCACCCTAAATAGAAAATCAAAACACCTCCAACATAGTTTATATTAGTCGGAGATCTTCATCTCAACAGATTAGAATTCCACAGGCCCATGCTATTATTCACACTATTATAATACGTTAAGAACAAAATCCCCTGAGAATATAGTTATTATAAGATAATGTACCCTCTTAGCTATGTGGGCTTCACCAGCAGTTATAAAAATGTTGCCAAGATTACACTCCAGCAATTAGTCCTCAGTGTGGGCTGCTAATGGATTTTACACTCAGCTTTAAGATATAGACTCTGACACTATTTTAGAAAATAACTCTTGAATGACGTTTTTAGATTAACAGGGACAGACTAACAAATCTTGGTGAATCAAACAAACTTTTTTCTGTTTGATAAAACAGATAAAGCTTAGTAAATCCATTAATATTTGCATCACAAAAACAAATACAGAAACATAAAAAGGCATAGCTTTTTTAAAAGACCTAAGGTCAAGTTCACAATGATCAATGTAAAGATCAAAAGTAAAGATCAAAGATTTTGGCAAACCCTGTGGCTTTGCTACATGTTTTTATTGTCTCATGGAACTGAGAATCTATGATGTTTTTGCTTATTTTATCACTCAGAACAATCTACTGAGGGAATGTTTCACTGTGTCTGAGTGAGTCATCTGAGCTATAAACATAAAATTAAAATAGTAATGATCTATGATACACAGGAATTGTATACCAAAAAAAGGCTAAACTATAACGTAACAATACAGAAAACACTAAGAAAACTCTCCTCACCCTGATGAGAAGAAAATGTTATCTTATTTTTATTTGACAAAATCAAAACCCAAACAATTGAGAAATGAGGGACATAAAAGATCAGTTCCTCTTAACAAACCTTAATAAGCACCCAGTACGTCAATAAATTATAGTCTCTGTCACATAGGAAAGTTAGACTCATGCAAAGATAATTTCAATTTAATCTAGTAAATATTCTGATAAGACATTTCAAATAAAGCAATGCATGTTAAGGACTTATCACCATGCCTGCATAGTAAGCACATGATACATGATATAATATATACATATTTAGATAATATGCATGTAACATATAAAGTACTAATGGGGAATGCAGGAGAGGCAATGAGACAAAACTAGTGAGGTTTTCTTGGTTATAACAACTAGTGGTAAAACCAGCTAGAATCCAGGTTTCTTAACACCCACTCTAATGTCTTTTCCAAAAGACCATGGTGCTCACAGGCTCCACTAGGATGAAATCTTCAGTTGAATAGTAAGCAGCACCTGCTGAAGTACACTTGCCATTCTCTTTCCTCCTCAACCCCCACCCAAGTAAAAACAAAACACTTTCTAAATATTCAAGTTATGTTTTTCTAATTATAGCTCTAACCAAAATGACATCTGCAATAGAAAAGAATGGCATTTTCTTTTTGATTTCATATATATAAATAAATCTCACAGCACTTCAAAGGTTAAGTTATGCAAAATATATAGTTACACACAAAGGACTCTCCCTCCTTCTGTTCATTGGAAATTGACATCCAGAAGGTCTTCTCTATGAGTGTTCTATTTCTTTCCCACCCTTGCTGCCTATCAATTTGGGATCACATTTCACCATGAGAAGTTCTTGATACAACTTCACAAATAGATACAGGAAGGAATAAGTGTAATATCTTTAAGTAAAATAAAACATATTAGTGAAAATGTACAATGCCATTCCAAGTAAAATAGGATCTTAACAGCATGCCACCAAGATCTTGTGTTCTAATATATGCTTTCACGAAAAGTCAACTCTCTTGATGTTAAAAATATTATGCATAATGAAATGGGAATACGAATGTCAAATTGGAAAGTTGATTTAAGGACCTACCTGGATTAATACTTTAAGATTATTCACCCTAAAGCACTATAGAACATATTACCGCTTTATCAACAAAAGCATGGTATACTCTATGAACCAGATTTCTTTGAAAAATCAATTCAGAGGATTAATTACTTGAGAAATGGCTGTTTCTGATATTGCACTTCTTTTCAGTAATAGAAAAATAACTTCTTTGCTACTTCTGTCATTACATGTGTTGCCCATCCCTAATCTTTGATAACTGACCTCAAAAATCTAGGGGTTCCAAAGATATAGTGAAATTGATCCCTAAAAGAAATCTTGACAAGTAGTTTACTTCAAAAAGGATCCATACACTTGCTCATCTTATAGCCTAACATGAGAGCTCCTCGTTCATAGCCTAGTAACTGAAAATGGCATGGAAACCAGTGTTTAATAGCTTGACTGGGTGTATTTTTTCCCTTGCATAAATCCATCCCTTTCCCGAGTGGTTCACAAACACTGCATTTTTCCAGAAAGGTAAAGTAAATTTTATATATGTGCCATGAGTGGCTCTGAAGACAAGTCCTTGCCCATATGCTCAGGGCCTGAAGTGACACTGTCAGGAGTGAAGGGGAATAAGGCTGTGCTTCTAAAAGCATAACATGCTGCCTGTCCCTTCTGTTTGTTTTCATGCGCTTGTGCAGCAACTCAGGGCATTTACTCCCACATACATGTATATTCTCAGCCTCAGAGGAAGAAGGCCAAAAGAAAGAAATCAGACTGCATGGGAGAACAAAGATAATGGTAAATGGGTAGGACGGGGATAGAACAAATGTGTGCTGAATGGAGCTTCCCTGGGCGTGCTAACTCTGAAGCTATTTGGCTTTAATTAAAAGATCGATAAAGCTTACGCCTCTCCCCCTAGATAGTGGGCAGTTTATAGGCAAGGCCTCTTCCTTATTCACAGGTATGTCCTGCTCAGTGGTTCGCACAGTTTTTATACACAGTAGGTGTTTATATCATGTCTGTAGAATTGAATCAGCTGCTGGGTTAGTTCTTTTATACTGACAGGCAAACATGGGGGCCTGTTCGAGTTTGAATTAAAAGCAAAACCACTGGAAGACATTATAATACTGAAATACCTGCAGGGTTTGCAGTGGTGACATGTGCTTAAAGCCTTAGAAGACCAAAAATTCTAGTCACCCTTGAAAGGTAAATCACTTTTTAGATGTGAGTGCTTGTAATCAGATATTTCTAATAGTCTAAAATTTAAAATGATCTACCCTCTTTAACTTTTAGCTTTCCTTGATCGATATTTTATTATTACTTTAATGGAAAGTAGCTTTCTTGAATACTAGGCTATGTTTATTAAAACATGTGAGTAGGGACGCCTGGGTGGCTCAGTCAGTTAAGCATCTGCCTTCAGTTCAAGTCATGATCCCAGCATCCTGGGATCGAGTTCCACATGGGGTTCCTTGCTCAGCGGGGAGACTGCTTCTCCCTCTCCTGCCCCTCCCCCTATTTGTGCTCTCTTTCTCTCTCTCTCTGACAAATAAATAACTAAAATCTTTAAAAAAATATAAATAAATAAATAAATAAATAAATAAATAAAACATGAATAAATGTAAAAATGATAATATTTGAATGATATAGAGCTAATTATTTCATGGGCCTAGCATATTGCTTTAAAAGGAATCTTGAGCATGTTATTTATACAGTCCTGATGAACTGTTTTACAGGCACACATTAAGGGATAATGTTGCTAACAGTAGAAATCTATAAATTGTGGAAAATCATTTACCATACTGTTTTATACTTGGACATCTGTAACAATAGGGATGAAACATAATCCAAGCATTATGAAAAAAGCAATCAGGTTCTTCTTCCCTGCAATGAACAGAGTTTTCTCAAGGGGCAGATTATTATAGTTCTCGCCTCACTGTTGGTGAAGAAGAAGCCCAAGAGGCATATGTATATATATTAAGAACCTATTAACACTTTTTGTAGGAATCTTTGCCTGTGGATGACTATAAAGAAGCCATGTACTTTTAAATAAGTCACCAAGCACTTACTGGTTGCTGGCTGAGTATCCTCATCTTTACTTCAGGGTTAACTTTTCAAACAAAGGAAATATTTACCTTACCGGTCTATAAAATAACTGCCAATTTGGGAAACTTGTACATTAGCAGTTTAAGAAGTTTAATGCATCTGTAGGAAAATGATATGTTCAAGAAAAACACAAAATGTATAAATATAAATACTATTTTCTATCATATTCTGAAGAACTGCATGTAGCCAAAAAATTCTGCAGATAGACAGCAAGACAAGATATCCAACAGTTAGTGTTTGTTCTGCTTCTTTCCTTCAGAGAACAATGAATTCAGATTGAACAATAGCAAATTCAGAGGGAATCACAGAGAATGAAAATGTTATCTAGTTGACCTTAAATGTTTGTCACAAGATTTCCCGCAGGTTCTCTGATTCCCAGGCTGATGCTATGTGGGGTGCACAGTATGGCACACAATAATGAAATAAAATGAAAACATATTATTTTCTTCACTAGAGATTCACTCTTTGCAGATGGATTTCCCATCCAAATTTTGGTCGCAAGAGATACCCCATGATCTGATAGCATTTATTCTGAAGAGCTCCTTAAATATGTTTAATCAATTCACTGTTCTTTGGATCTAATCTGTTTGAACTCTCCACACACCCCTGAGCAGGTAGGGGGAAAAAGCCACAAATTTACCATAATAAAAATCAATAAGTGATTCCATCCACTCAGTTCCCGCCATATTGGTACTTTAGTTTATATTTGTAAATTTTCCACTCTTCTAAGAATGACTCTCTTTCAATGTGATCTTCACTAGGTATTTATAAGAAGCACTAATAATGATGTTCTTGGCAAGCTCATGAAAATTAAACCAAAGCAAGAAAGAAAAAGAGAGCAGAACCCAGTTTATAGTGAAGTTATCACAAGCTTACTCATCTATAAGCAGTATTCAGCTCCATAACGTTACTGTACAAAGCACTTCCAAAAGATGCTATCATTTGGCTCAAACTTAATGGAAGCTTAGGATTGGTACTTTAATGATTGGAACAGTGACTCTGTCTAGAGTAAGATACGGAACTAATGAAACCAGCAAGTTGTCATCGTTAAGCCAACAAATTCTCTGCTCTAAAAATCATGTCTATCTGACAAGCAGGAGGGTATGTCTCATAGCAGGTCCTAGAGCAGTTACATTCTCTCAGATTTCCATATTTCATATTGCTTCTTTTTCCCTAGATACAAAACAACAAGTATTGATTCAATATCACCCTGCTGTCTATTTTAATTGAAATCTTCAGCATACACAAACATGTCAAGAGTTAGTAATAAAAAACACAACTAAAAGCTCAACAAGCAATATATATATAGATCTTTGGGGGATTAGAAATCTTATTCCTTCACTTGGTTTTTGAATTGTATTAATGGCTGCAAATGAAGATGCGGTAGCACTAGGAATAAGGCTCTACTCAGAGCACAGATAAAGTAGAGAATATTTCAAGGTTCCTTAAATAGAACCTGTTCCAAAATAATTACCTACCAGACTGACCTTGTCAATGAAAATACCTACTTTTACAGACTTTGGGTTAAGCCATTTTATCTCTGAAAGTGCTTATAAAATGGATACACATTAACAAAGGGAAGGAAAACATTAGCTGGTTTGAAATTGTCATTGACTTGCTAACCATCCTCCTGTCTCCATCTTTCTGGGAGATGGGTTGCATGATCTGGGGTAAGGATTAATGGTTCTTTTTTTTTCTTTTTTTTAAAGATTTTATTTATTTATTTTACAGAGAGAGAGAGAACAAGTAGGGAGAGCAGTAGAGGGAGAGGGAGAAGTAGGCTCCCCGTGGAGCAGGAAACCTGATGTGGGGCTCCATCCCAGGAACCTGGGCTCATGACCTGAACAGAAGGCAGACATTTAACCGACTGAGCCACCCAGGCGCCCAGGATTAGTGATCCTTAATTAAGGTTAAAAAGCCAGAAGCACAATAAAAAGGTAAAACAACACAAAAATCTATTATCAAATAGTGAAGGGCCAATAAGAAAAGACCTAAGGGAAACTGGTCATTTTTTACAACTTTGGCAAGCAAAAACCATCTGCCTCTCAACTTTTCTTTTTCTCCTAATATATGTTAAGCTATCTTAGTATTTGTTAGGTCACATCTTGGTAGGCAGGATGAATAGATTATATAACTAAACTCATTGGAAGGCTGAATAATTTATATTGGGAAATATCCAGATAATAGCTGCCATTCATGCTGTTTAAAGTGTTCCAGGTACCATGTTAGCTACTATGTATCATTAAAACTTAATGCAACCATGCAAGACTGAAGTTATAGTCCATATTTTATAAATGCGGGAAATAAAACCCAGAGAAATTAAATGGCATACACAAAGTCACTGAGCTACAAGGGATGTGATTGGAATTAGGTCCTCGTGTTTCTGAATCCAAATTCAGTTTCCCAAATAATTATTTGGTGCTCTTATATGCTGGGCGATATCAATGAGTAGCAGCAGAATAAGTGTAAACAAACAGGGTGCACAGCATACACAGCAGTGGGGCAGGTAGGAGAGGGCCAAGGGGACACCCTGAGAAATGTCACTTAAGTGAGAGCAGAAGTTACCCCTTTAAGGAGTGGAGGAGGGGAGAAAGTGAAGATGCTTCGGGTAGATGGGGGAAGCACACCCTCAGGCTAAGAGGGAAAGGAGGCTGAAGGGTTCGAGGAACTAAAAGAAGTGAGGGTGAGGGGTCAGTATTCACATCACCTTGTAAGCCCTGTTAAAGATTTGGGAGATTATCTGAAGGATAACTAAAAATCCACGGAAAGTTCTACTTGCAGAATCATATTTGTAATCACACCGGCAGCACCTTTAAAAAAAAAAAAAAAAGCACAAGTAAAGGTGGCTTAAGAGTGGATGCAAGAAGACCAGGTAAGAGAGAGGTGCAGGCATTCAGAATAAAGGCGAGGAGAAGTGGTGGGTGAACCTGCAACAGGAGGAAAGGAGCTATTTATATAAATTATATATAAACATATACATAAGTATATACATTCATGAGATATGTATTAGGCAGAAAAATGAGCTTTGTGACTTATTTGTGGAGGTAGAGGGTAGGGAATGAAGGGGTATTCAAGGTTTCTGGGTTGAGGAAGTGGTATGCTGTTTACTAAAACAAGCTACAAAGGCAGAGCATAGATAGTGCCATTTTAGACAAGGATGAGTTTGATGCACTGCAGATATCCATATGGTGTTGCCCATATGGACATGACAAACAAGCAGTTCTACAGTTTGAAAGGAGTAGTCATCTAGAGACCAGCTCATAGTCTGAAAAAGGGTGGAGAGGTTAAGTGCAATAGAGTGCCTTGTTTCAGAGAGGCCAGTGGGAGCAGGAGAGATCCCAAGGTAGAGGAAATAAAGATCATCTGAGTAAAACTTATATTAGGAAACAATTTACAAATGAAATAAACTGAGAATTTCAATTTCATCTTGACTGTCCAACCCATATTATTAAAAACAGGGCGAAGGGAGAATTTATGCCAGAGCTTTGTCCAAAAGTAAGTGCCATACATATGTCTAGACCTTCACTTTTGCTCTATCCTCCAGGAACCTCAGAATGGAAGGGAGGAGCAGAGGGATACGGAAGCCACAAATAGCACAGAAGAAATGCAACACAGGACAAGAAACATCAAAGTGTTACAGAATGAAGAAACAAAGTATGGTGCTCTGGAGTGGGAAATTTCAGTTAATAGCATAAAACATGATAAAAAATACTGAAAGGGGGGCAGAGACTAAAACACACATAAAAGCCATTAGGTCTTGGTCTCTCTTGCTCTCACTCTTTCTTTCCAAATATGGTCTCCCATCCATAAGCTATCTCAAAACAGTGATTTATGCACCAAAACAAACTAAATAATTCAAAACACCTTTGCAACCTGCTGGTAAAACACACACACACACACAAACACACACACACACACACACAGATACGATTTGCCTTTCAGGCAAAGTTGTCATTTAAATTAAGTATGTTGATAATATGGATGACACATTGAAGTATATTATTACAGTATTTATCAAGACTCATATTTGAAACAAGTTCTGTGATTACTTGAATAATAACAACTTTTAATGAGCACTTACTATATGCCAGGTATTGTTCTAAACAATTTATAGCTACTAATTCATTGAATCCTCATAAAAACCCAGTGAGCTAGAGATCATCACACTCCTTTCAGTGAAGTAAAACACTCTATTCTAAGATGCTCTAAAATTATGGTATCTCTGAATCATCATCAGTTGATGTTGATCAACTGTTGATTCCCCCCACTCACCCACCTACCACTTTGGGGTAAAAATAGCAAACCTAGTTGGGGGCGCCTGGGTGGCTCAGTCGTTAAGCGTCTGCCTTCAGCTCAGGTCATGATCCCAGGGCCCTGGGATCGAGTCCCACAAGGGGCTCCCTGCTCCATGGGAAGCCTGCTTCTCCCTCTCCCACTCCCCCTGCTTGTGTTTCCTCTCTCGCTGTGTCTCTCTCTGTCAAATAAATACATAAAATCTTAAAAAAAAAAAAAAAAAATAGCAAACCTAGTTGTAACAGATAGACTGGGAAAATAAAGGAAAAAAAGGAAGGGGAGGGGTAAAACATTAATGTTTTCTTTTTATTCTTTCTGACTATATAATTAGAATCACTTCTAAAATCTCTTCAAAATATCAATAATAGTTCACTGTAATTGAAGGTACATAACTTAGTTAACAGAGTAATACACTGGGAAATAAAATTCTGCTATTTTAAGATTGCAACATTTCTATTTCCATATATTTTAATCTGTAAATGAAAGCATAACTATATTCTACTTTATACATATACACACCCACAGAAAAAGCAGGCAAAGACCTTTGCTTATTTTGTCTGGGAATATGTGAGCTTTTGCACACAGAGGTTCAAAAGATGTTGGATTAATTATTGTTGATTCTGTTGTATGTTCCAATTTTGTCTGAAAAAAAAATTCATCTAAGAGCCCTAAAATACCTATGTGGCAGCCCTGGAGGTTAGATAAATCAGTATTAGTAAAATTTCAGAATTTTTCTAGCTATCTTTTTCTAATGCACATATGATAGGTATATGCAAGTTTTTGACAGAGTTACTATGTTAACATTCAACACTTCAGAATAAAAAAAAATAAGACTTTCAATGCTTTAATGTTAGGAAACTTGTTATAGTCAGAACAGCTTGAAGGGTTAAAAGTAGAAATAACAGAACTAAATTCACCCTGAGAAAAATCACAATCCTTAATGTCAGGAACGTTTACTACACAGCATCTGTCATATTATCTGGCACTGGGACCTGTATTCAGTAGATACTCAAAAAATATGTATTTTTTTTGCCTGGATAATGAGTGAATATGTATGCTTGGGCAACAAAAGGATAAGCATATTCTATTTGTTGAGACCATCAAAAAACTATATGATGCTAAAAGTATCTTGAGGTGCTAAATTCTTGCTTAAAATTCTCACCATTGTGTTGATCCTGTTAAGAAACTCAATTTCCCTTTAGTGGAATACTTTATCTCTGCTTAAAAGTCACTGAACTATTTTGATCTTATCTGTTTTTTGTTTTTTGTTTTTTGTTTTTGTCCTTTGAGGAAAATATTGCACTCACTAAAAATTATTATTTGCTTTGGCATTTTTGATAATATTACAGTATATTTGTTAAAACACTAAATATAAGAATAATAGTTGCTAAAGCATTGGTCAAAATAAACTGAGAAGTTCCAAATGGTTTACAAATGTCAAATCATTTTTATGAAAATTCTGACATATTTGTTGAGATTTTTAAGATAAATACGTGTGTATCTCAAAGGTTGTGTGGACAGAATCAGTTATCCAATCCACATTCACTGTCTTTAAATGCTCAGTGCTACCTCTAGGATTTTTGATCAGATTCAAATGGAATTACGTATTCTAGACATGGGGGTGATGAAGGGGGGGTCATATTCTAAGAAAAATGGTCTACACAGAAACAGTGCAAGGAGTTATTGAACAAATAAATAGCATATTTTAGGAAAGACAAAATTCACAGATTTACTAAAGTGGAATCTACAAAACTGAGTGCTTTTATCTTAAAGGAGAACCACAGGATATTAGGATATTTAAAGAGGTCTTATCAATTCTCATAAGGCAGTTAATGTACTAAATGAGACCAGGGCTGCAATTTACTTATTGAAGAGACAAGTAGTTATTTGTTAGAAGAATGGATGGCACTTAAAAAAAAAACAAAACACTGAGGGCCTAATTAACAAAAATGTGATTATTTCTGGATCTGATTGCTACATCTATTCTAGTTAGCTAGGTGACCAGATACTATCTATCTATGTATCTCTATGTCTATTTTTGTATCTCTATGTTTGATTTCCTGCTCCCAATAAGATGCAGAGTCAATTATTAATTATATTCACTAAAGGAGGGGACAGAGGTCCAATATTACAGATGATAAAGAAGCTTTCTTGGTAGAAGTGTGTCTCAGGGGAATTATTTAAGGAAGACCCCTAGCCTTAGAGTTCTAGGAGCCCATGTTCTAGAGTCAGAATGCCTGGGTTCACATCATGGCTCTATAATAGTGTGTAAACCTTGACTAATTAACCTCCCCATCCATTCATTTCATCCTCTGTTAAATGCAGATGAAAATGGCACCTTAGTAATGGGGATATTGTGAGGATTATATGGGAAACTACAAGTAAAGCACTTAATACAGGGTCTGGTACTCCATGAGTGTGAGTGCATGCTTTATCTTTATCATCATCATCATCCACACTATCACAAAAGCAGGAAGAACAGATTCAACTGAAGCTTTTAAGCCAGCACTGATGATGTAGGCACCATTTTATATATACTCTGCAAGGAATCTGGGATACAAAGATGAACAACTCTTTAGTCTGTAACTATATTACTACACTATTCATCATATATTCTCAGATTGATGACAATATAGATATTTAATTAAAAAGATATAAATCATCACCATGAAATGGGTATTATCTTTTTAACATTTCTGGTTGAATATAGGCTTCTTTGAAAACCAATGGTTCTCAACTCAGAGTATAGCTACTTGATATGCCTCCTTGGGGTTAGGAATATCTATAACCAGACAAAGCTACCTCAGGAATTCTGAATGTGTTTTACAGGTTGAAATCCATGATTCATTGTATATTTTCTTTAGAAGGGTGGCTATTTAGTTGCTGAGCAAAATTAACTGGATAGCTTGAATCTGATTGACTGGAGCTTGGGGGAGAGATGCTAAAGTTGACTGTATCCACAGAGAAGCATGGGTCTAGTCTTGGTGGCCTTTGGGCCCACTAGCATAGCGACTTAAAAATAACCAAATATGAGGAAAGATAACAAGCCACTGTCTCTGCTTTCCTAAAATTCAATACCATTGATATACTGTTTGGAAACCTTTGCCCTTGGAGGTATAGCAGACAGAACACAAGTTTTAAGCACAAAACAACAGCTATAATGTTATCTACCAGTCATTAAAAACCAACTAGATGTCACACACTCTTCAAAGAATATCATATATATTATCTCAAATAAATATCACAGAAGCTCTATAAGGTTTTTATTATGTTCCCTGCATATATCAGAAAATTGATGATCAGTGAGTTTAAGTATCTTACACAATATTTTACAAGAATAAAATTTGAAATCACCAGAATTTGACGTCAGGTATATTTGACTCAAGATTCCAGTTATTTTATATATGCAACTATTGCAGGATGAAACCCCATTCACCTTTTTTAATTATGTCATCTTCTTCATTTATAAAACAGAAAATTCTAATAACAACATTGATTTGGATCACTAAATGGTATTACCAATTCAATATACCTATGATATATTAGGTGCTCATAAGTATTTTCTCCCCACCTTGGTCAGAGGCTTATTTCCCACTTACTAGGTATCACCAATTGCTTCCTAAATTAATATTTCTACCTTATTGAGCAATTATTAACCTATATTGCCTCCTACACTCTACAAATACAAAGATAATCCCAGTCCTCTAGGAACTCACTATCTATTGGTAGCAAACATTTTAAACAACATATTCTCTATAAATAAGGCATTTCAAAGTGTTGAACTATAGGCCAAATGTTTTGCACATAAACAACAACAAAAAATGTCAATATTTAAAAATGAATGATTTCATATAAAATCTGAAATCTTTTTGTTTTCCTAAAAAAAAAATTACATTACAGGCAATGCTGAGCTATATCATTACATGGTAATGATTGGCAAGTGTTGAGTAGCAATGATACTCTTTAACATGAGGCAGGTATCTTCTGGGTTAGTACAGATGGACCCCATACACTACTTCTCTTCTTTATATTACCTGTCTGTGTTCTTGACTCTTGTAGAAGCCCTTAGGCTCCATAAAGATCAGGCCAAGTTCTGGCACAGTATCTACACAAGTAAGTATTCATCATGTATCTGTTGAATGAATAAATAAATGACAGAAATCCAAAGGGAAGCGCAGTAGTTTTTTAATTAACCGCTCCTTCTCAGATTCAAACCAATTTTTTATCCATTGACAACTGATCTAGGGAAATAACTGAGAGGATATGAAATTCTCAGCATGACAACACTTGGAAATAATCAAAGTGTGCATCTTTCAACAAGGTAATAGATCATCAGCACAATAGTTGGCCATCAAAAGCAGAGATGTACTTAATCTAGACCTCTTAACCATGTATTTGCTGTGTTTGAGAGATTTTTGTGCATTCCCAGCACTGAATTAGGCTTACTCTGTGATGCCCTTTCCTAAATTATATGTTAAGAAAAACACAATAAACAAACAAACAAAACCCAAGTTAACATTATTTTTGTGGAAAGAGGGAGAAAAATTAGATAAACCCAGAATATATACTTTGAATTCAGAAAGATCTAAGTATAAATTATGGCTCTACCAATGACAACCAATTTAAAAATGGCAAAATAGGGCGCCTGGGTGGCTCAGTCGTTAAGCGTCTGCCTTCGGCTCGGGTCATGATCCCAGGGTCCTGGGATCGAGTCCCACATCGGGCTCCCTTCTCGGCAGGAAGCCTGCTTCTCCCTCTCCCACTCCCCCTGCTTGTGTTCCTGCTCTCGCTCTCTCTGTCTGTCAAATAAATAAATAAAATCTTTAAAAAAATAAATAAATAAATAAAGCTTTAAAAAAAAAAATAAAAAAAAAAAATAAATAAAAATGGCAAAATAATTGAATGTCTTAATTTTGTATCCTTTCCTCTAAAAGTAGAGATGATACTTAGCTTTTATATTATCTCTGAGCATAACTAGTACTGCCACCAAAAAAAAAAAAAGCCAATCAATATACCTGGCACATAATAAGCCCACAAATAAAATGCGGTGCTCTTTTGTGTCTCTCTTTCTTGCTTACAATTTTTGTAGGTTTTTTTTTTTTTTTCCAATTCAGTCTTATTCTCTGAAACTCTAATTATAAATAAATAAATATAAATAAAAATTTAAAAACTGAGTTTATATCCTATTTAAATAGTAACATTCCTTAAAAATAGCTTTTAAAATCATAAGGAAATATTATTTCTAAAGTCTTATATTTACATTATCTGATATTTTCTTTTATTATTAAGCATTGTAAAAAATAATATTGGAAAAGGCATTTTTATGACTTTACAATTTTTATCTCTCAATATGCAAATAAAGCTTATTTGTTCAAAACATACATATCTATGTTTTTGTGTCTAAGTACGTATACACACACACACACACATTACAAAACATATACATTATCCAAGAGAAAGTTCTGGGCATTTAAACAACAGCCATAAAACCAGTATCTTAGCTTCCCTGAAGGCTATGATTGAATGCTCCTTATCTTACTATAGTGACCCCATGTTCTTCTGTGCCAAGTGTGCAAGTCCCAGCAGTGAATTTAAACCCAATCTCATTTTAAGTTTCCTTTGTACTCGGCATGATCCTCATTTTTCACTGCATTGCCCTCGTCAGGGCCATGGTCCAGTCTAGGACACTGCTACTGATAAACCAGGAGCTGTAATTGAACTTATAACTATACATACTTTTCCTCCTACCACAGGAGTATTACTATAAATGAGAGCAAACAGACTTTTATGCACTGGAGTGTGTGGGGAATCTTAAATAGCAGTAACAGCATGCCTACGATCAATGTTAAACGGCAACACTGTAAGTGGCTCACCTCTGACCCTCAAAGAGTAACAAATAATTGTATTAATAGTTTTCTATACATTAGCACACCTTTGGAAAGGGCTTTTAGCTAGACATGAAGGCATTATCTGGCACAGGGAAGCCCACATTCTGAAACTAACTGGAGAGAGCTAATCTGCAAATAATAGGACAGCTTTCTAACTACTGTAAACACATATACACTACTTGTTTTCAGGTGTAATTTTTTAAAAAAGATTTTTATGTATTTATTTGAGAGACAGCCCAAGAGAGAGCATGAGTGGGGGGAGGGGCAGAAAGAGGCAGAGGGAGAGGGAGAGGAAGCAGCAGACTCCCCACTGAGCAGGGAGCCCTACCTGCAAGGCTTGATTCCAGGACCCTGGGATCATGACCTGAGCCTAAGGCAGAAGCTCAACCCAAGGCAGACACTTAACCAACTGAGCCACCCAGACGCCCCAGGTGTAACTTTTTAAAAAGGGGTCTTTTGACATATATTGAGCAAAAAGTGTCTAAAGGAAATTTTAATAAATAAGCACATTAGTGAGAATATTCCAATTACACCCAACTGCATGCTGTTTCTTCTTCTTCTTACACGGCCACTCCCCAAGAGAGTCTGAACTCTCACAAGATCACTCAAGCACCCTGAACCAAAAATTCCAGAACAACTCTGTTCTCTCCTTCCTGCTCTGTCCTCCTCTGTTATTTGAAAACAGCAAGCACAATACAGATGTTGTCCACCTGTAACTGTCTGCTACCTAGAAACTCTTCCATTTATGTGCACAGTACCTATTTACTGCCTACAATCTGACACAATTGTTCTAGGTGCTGAGTACAAAGAACAAGCAAAACAAAGTCCAAGACCTCATGAATCTTACATTCCAGTGCGAAAACAGGAAAAAAAAAATGTTTTTAATAAAACTATAATACACTATCAAGTAATTATAAAGTGTTATAAAGAAAAATACAGGGGGCGCCTGGGTGGCTCAGTGGTTAAGCGACTGCCTTCGGCTCAGGTCATGATCTTGGAGTCCCTGGATCGAGTCCCGCATCGGGCTCCCTGCTCGGCGAGGAGCCTGCTTCTCCCTCTAACCCTCCCCCCTCTCATGTACTCTCTCTCTCTCTCATTCTCGCTCTCTCAAATAAATAAATAAATCTTTAAAAAAAAAAAAGAAAAATACAGGGGCTCCTGGGTGGCTCAGTTGGTTGAGCATCTGACTCTTGATTTCGGCTCAGGTTGTGAACTCAGGGTCGTGATCTCAGGGTCGTGAGATCGAGCCCCACATCGGGCTCTGGGCTCAGTGCGGAGTCTGCTTGTCCCTCTCCCTCTGCTCCTCTCTCCTTCTCTCTCTCTCTCTCTCTCAAATAAATAAATAAATAAATAAATAAATAAAATCTTTAAAAAAAAATACAGCAGGGTGTGAAATGCAACATGTTGTGGGGGTGAGTGTAGATAAGGTAGTTGGTCAAAGAGGGCCTCTGACATTGAGCAGAGATCCTAATTAACATATCTTCAATTTTATAAAAATTAACTTTGAAACTATCAGCTTCTCAGAGATTTTTACTGCTTTAAGAGCATCCATAATGCCAACATTCTGTGTTTATGTATGTTCTTTCTTTCTTCCTCTGGCGTGACTCCCCTCCTCTTTTGCTATATGTTCAAAAAGTATAACAAACACTTTGCAAAGAGGAGAAATGCCATTATTGAGTGCCTGCTGTGTAACAGGGAATGTGGTTCTGAATTCAGAGAGACCTAGACAGAAATTCTAATTGTGCTACTCATCCATGTGACTCCAGGCAGGCCATAGCCTGAATGTTTGTATCCCTCCCCAAATTCATACGGTGAAATCCTAATCCCTAAAGACAATGGGATTAGGAGGTGGAGCTTTTGGGAGGTGATTAGGAGAGGGTAGAATCCTCATGAAAGGGATTAGTGCTCTGATAGAAGACACCCACAGAGTCCCCTAGCCTCTCTTCCCCCATGTAAGGAAACCAGGAGAACTATGATTGGAAGAGGGCACTCACCAGACCATGCTGGCACCCTGATCTTAGATTTCCAGCCTCCAGAACTGGGAGCAATAAATTTTTTCTGTTTGGAAGCCACCCAGTCTGTGGTATTTTGTCATAACAGCCTGAATGAACTAAAATAGGGCAGGTTGTTCACATCACTTGATCCTCACTCTTATACATCATAATGAGAAGAAAACTTCCTCAGCATTTTGGCTGGAAGGATTTCAAGAGGTCAGGTGCACAAAATGCCTGAGCACTGCTTGGCACTCCAGAGGAGCGATGGAGACCACAGGTGGTGGATATTTCTCACGCTTTATTCTATGTAATTTTTACAACAGCCCAATTTACCCAAGAGGAAAGGCCTGAAAAGTTAGGTAATTTCTCCAAGCTCTGACAGTAGAAGTGAAGAGCTAAATTTCAAATCTAGGACCTTTACAACCACAAATACCTGTTTTATTTTTTACCTTCTATTTATTTGTTGTTTTAATTTTGATTTTTGTTTGCTACATCACTTCACAAATAATAAATGCTTTAGATTCTTTTTTCTCACCTGTCATTATCGAATCACTCTTTAAGACCTGGATATTATTTATGTTTTGTTTTGAAATGGCTATTTTATAAACCCCTTCATTTCCATTCTCACCACCAGCACCACAATTCTAACAATTATCACCATATAATAGAAATATGATGATATTCAAATCAGCCTTTTTGTTTCCATTTCCTCCTCTATCCCCAAATTACTTTCTCTAAATTACTCTGAGAGCAACATTCATGGACTCAAATCCAAGCAGAACATCAAAAATAATACAGGCCAATTCTACCCATTCTTGAATCATTTCCCAGATGATGTAGATTGGATTTTTCCTCCACAATTCCTTTCTCTGGTGTCTATACTATAAAGGCTTCCTTTAAGATCGTTTACACTAGAATGCTCCAGCATGAAATCTTTGGGGAGGAAGTAAAAGCAACCTGTTTGGCAAATAAGATCTGGTTTGTACTATTTTACTATTATTATTATTATTATTATTATCACTGTCATCATTATCATCATTATAGAACCAAACAAAGCTACACCTCACATAGCTGACAAGTCAAATGATTTTTTAATTTAATTACTGTTTTTCTACTCATGTGAAGTTAGATTATGTCATGTGAAATATGAAAAAAATATTGTCTAGTATTGTCTAGTAGCAGTAAAAACTGAAACCAAAGGTAAAACCTTCCCTTTTTTTATTTAAATTTAATTAATTAACATATAATGTATTATTAGTTTCAGAGGTAGAGGTCAGTGATTCATCAGTCTTATATAACACCCAGAGCACATTACATCATGTGCCCTCCTTAATGTCCATCACCCAGTTTCCCTATCCCCCCATCCCCTCCCCTCCAGCAACCCTCAGTTCTGTCTCCTTCTAAAAGGGACTTTTCCCCCTTCATTTCTCCACTGTTTCCATTGCCCTAGGTTATGCAGTCTGGAGGTGCTTCCTTCAATCACAGCAGTTATCCACAGATACCAGCTTTTTCTGTTCATTTGACCTTGCAGGTCTGTTATGGAGACAGTCAAGTGAGCAGAAAACCTAATACCAGTTGAACTGCAAGGTCTTTGAGAGCAGGAACAATGCATTAATCATATTTTTGTATATACACGTAGCATAGGTATAAAATAATTGCTATACTTGAATGCAAAAGAGATGTGGTTTGAAAACTGGCAGGGAATGTATTTGAAATGACATGATGACTGATGAAGAAAAGATTGGTTTAAAAATACATGCTGTATTTTTTTCAATTTACTTTTTTATTGTTATTTCAGAACCTTTGATCTTGTAGAAACTTTCTAATGAAACAATTTGAAAGGCAAATCAATTAACTTTCTCATTTCCCTTCCTGTCTCTTGCTTCTCAACAAATGCCCAAGAAGAAAAGTGCATTATAGACACGTTCTTAGGTTCTTAGTGGGTTTACACATAAAGAAAAACAACCTCCCTATTGGCTTACATTTTCTAACATTTTCAGGTAATTATCTGAAACAGACATTGTGAAGGGAGAATTCACTTCCTTGAATCTGTCTTTTGGGCAGAATCCAAAAGCAAAGGGACCAAAATAAGGAAATCAATTCCTGCCAACAAGTGCCTGAAAAGCTCCAGCTAAATGAACTGATGTAATCTCAGTGCAGGGCTTATAGGCAGGAACGCGGGGAATTCTCATTACTCCTGAGTCGAGAGGAGGGAGAAGGAGGCTGAGTGAAGTACTCTAGCAGTTGCAGCTGGTGGAAGTCAAAGATTACTGATAAGACAGGCCGAAGGAGTGCTCCCTTGCTTCAGCGTGGGTGATGTGTCTTACACTATTTCACCAGGCCCCAAGTGACAGGAATCCAAGGTGGCACTGTCAATCTTACTTGCCCCAAACAGATAGTGAAACACAGACAAGAAATTGGAAAGATTAGATAGATTTTAAAAAACCAGAAAAACACAACACATTTAAGCGTGTGACCTGTGCCCCAAATTCCTCAACATATTGCAGGAAAAATTCCAGTGTTAATCAGAAGGGGTGCTAGCATGCTACAGCCATCTAACAAAAGAAAAGCCTTCTTGGCAGTTCTCAAGAGTGGTAAGGGAGAAATTTGCAGAGCATGCAAGACTTCTTTCACAATGTTAACTATCTTAGATAATATAAAAGGCAAGCACATCTCCTGCCATTTCACTGTATGACTGCATATTGCACATTGTATACTGTGAGCTCACATTTGCAGAGGCAGATATATGTTGAAAAGGAAGAAAAAGATAATCATCAGGAACTATGAACAATTGTGTGTTCCTTACAACATCTGGAGTGCTGGTCTTAAACTGTTACATTTTTTTAAAACTTTCAAAATTGTATACAGATAGATTTCATTCAGCAATGTAGTGAATTGCAAAATTATTCTGAAATCAAAAGTACTGGGAGTGAATTTGTGTCCTACAACAATTTTGGAGACACTAGCTAAACGTGTTTCAGCTTAATTAAATTGATGTAAATTTGGTCTTTTCTCATGTGTTTGAGAACAATAGGATATACTCATCACTTTTCTCTTAAAAGGGAAGAGAAGCAATCTAAAACACATGCATTAAAGTTTCCTAATCCAGGGGCGCCTGGGTGGCTCAGTCGTTAAGCGTCTGCTTTCGGCTCAGGTCATGATCCCAGGGTCCTGGGATCAAGCCCCGCATCGGGCTCCCTGCTCAGCGGGAAGCCTGCTTCTCCCTCTCCCACTCCCCCTGCTTGTGTTCCCTCTCTGGCTGTGTCTCTCTCTGTCAAATAAATGAATAAAATCTTAAAAAAAAAAAAAAGTTTCCTAATCCAGGTCAGAATTTGCTAAATGGTATGTAGTTTCAAAGAACCAGAATAATGTTGGTATTACATTCTATGCCTATCTAAAGGTTATGTAAATCAGAATAGGGTAGATATGCTGCAGTAAATAGCCCCCAAAGCATAGTAGTTTAAAGCAAATAAAAAGGATTCATTCTTCACACATATTACATGTCCATCACAGATCAGCTAGAGGCTCTGCTCTGTGTCATACTCACTTTGGGATCTTAGTTGATGGAGCAACTACTACCTGTAACATTGCTGGTTGCCATGGTAGAGAGAAATAAAGAGTTTTGGACAATCTTACATGAGCAATTACATGCTCTGGCCCAGAGGGATAAACCTCACTCCTGCCCACAATTCACTGTGTACTATTCACAAGAGACCACCTAACCACAAGGGAGTCAGGAAGCATAAATATCAGAAGAAGCAGCCACCATATATCAAGGGCCAACTAAGTGCTCAGTTTGGGGAGGTGCTTTAACTAATTTGCATAATTTTAATACATACAGTAACTCTTGCAGGTAGATATTATTAAGGTTCCATTTAGCTTACTAAATGAACCTGAGGCTCATAGAAGTTAAGCTTTCCAAAGCAAAAAAGCTATTACTATCTGACAATGGTCACTCCCTTTTCTATACACCGTACTGCGGATTCTCCCATTGGGTCTCAGGTACTATTTAATTCTTCACCTTAAAAGCAACAACAAAGTGAATGCTGTATTCATAGAGCCATTTTGATGTGACATTGTAATTTAATATAACAAAATGTAAAGGAATTAATGATATAAAGCTAAACGTTTTAATTATTTACAGAAAAGGAAAGCACAACCTTAACTTTAAAAAAAATGTGGATTCTCTTTGTATTCATTACAACTCAAAAATATATCACAGTCTCCCTTTATCTGCAGTGGGTATGTTCCAAAGCCCTCAGTGGATGCCTTGGAACTGTGGATAGTACTGAATCCTAAATATACTATGTTTTTTCCAACACATGCTTACCTATAATAAAGTTTAATTTATAAATCACGCACAGTAAGATATTAATGACAATAACAGTACAATAGAACAATTATATCAATATACGGTAATAAAAGTTCTATGAATGTGGCCTCTCTCTCAAAATATCTTAGTGTACTGCACTCAGCCTGCTTGCGACGACATTAGATGATAGAATGCCCACCTGATGAGATGCAGTGAGGGGATGATGGAGGCACTGTGATGCAGCATTAGGCTACTACTGACCTTCTGACGGTAAGTCAGAAGGAAGATCGTCTACTTCCAGGCTACGCTCATTTGACCGTGGAAAGTGAAACTGCAGATGAGGAGGACAGCTGTACTACAAATAAGTTGGGGAGCTTCAGGGAATGTGATGAATTGACACGATATTTATATAGCATCCAGAGCCTATAGGGGCAATGAAGAGAGAGCAAGAACGTTTCGGCATAAATTATTCAATAAAAAAGAAATATGAGATGCCACCCTCTGAATTTCCCCCTTTGTCTCTTTTCCTTTGCTTGGATAGTTCTCTTGGCCTTGGTTTTAACCTCAGAAAATAGTCCCATCTGGTCCCAACTGTTAAAGTGCTAGAGACCTCTGTTGAGCAGCATCTTCAAAATTGCCAAGTGTTCTAACTCCTTGATATTGGAAAACAGTAGACTGGAAAATTAAAGGAGATTGGTTTCCATAGACTCTTGCTAACCACTGTAGCTGGTAAGTAGACAGCTCCAACTCATTCTATGGCAAGTGGTTTCTCAGAAAATCTCCAGATCAAACAAAACAAAACAACTGTGCAGCAAATTTTAAATCCTATTTATTCCTTCCTAAGGAAGTGCTGCATTTTAAAGAGACAGTCAGCCTGAGTACCAGTACGAGAGCCTAAAATATTTTCTTTTTTTTTTTAAAGATTTTATTTATTTATTTGACAGAGAGAGAGATAGCGAGAGCAGGAACACAAGCAGGGGGAGTGGGAGAGGGAGAAGCAGGCTTCCCGCTGAGCAGGGAGCCCAATGTGGGGCTCGATCCCAGGACCCTGGGATCATGACCTGAGCCGAAGGCAGACGCTTAACGACTGACCCACCCAGGCGCCCCTAAAATATTTTCTATATTTAATATAAATATTATGAGCAGAATAAATTATTTGAATGGTAATAAAATAATAAGGAATAACTATTTTTAAAAGCCTAATAATCAGTTAGTGCTTTTATCACATCAAATGCATTAAACATCTTTGAGCTGAAGCCTTTTCATCATAATGTACTAAATTAAATATCTGTTCCTTGTAGAATATGATTCTGCGAAACTAGATTAAAATCAAATCATGAACAAAATCAATTTTACTTACAATAATCCTAGCCTACTGAGATTCCAGTCTAGTAATCATAATAAACGTCTCTCCCCCTCATGTTTTTTTCCAGGTTTAGACTTTCCCCAAAAGATACAATTTGTCAACCATGCACACTTTTTAAAATGTATTTCATTAGAGTACTACGAAGAGAAACAAATGGCAAGCATTTCAACAATCCTTTAGGGTATTCCAAGGGAAAAAATACATTTATGTGTGTCTGTATATGTGTATATATGCCTGTGTAAAGAGATATATGTTTGATAGATGGATGGATATTGATACGTATATCTGCAGAAATGGAATCCAAACAAACCTAAGGGATTACTTGATTTAAGAAAGAATGATAAATATTTAAGCTGTCTTGGGGAATTACGCTGACATTGGATCTTGGGATTACTTCTCACATAAAACTCAGAGGATTTGGTATCTTGTCAGGAAACTGGAATGAAGCATGCTTACATGATGTTAATCATGTATTTAATCATTTTTTTGTTGCAAGTCCGCTGAATGGTGATAGATAAAATGAAAAGAAAAACATGCAAGTCCCCAACACCCTCCACATCTGAGCTTTTTTAAAGAACAGGAGTTTGGATGTGTTCATTTAGAAAAAAAAAAAAGTTTTGTTTTTTTGTTTTGCTTTGGTTTGGGGGGAGGTTGGGTTTTTCGTGGGCTTTTTTTTAAGATTTTATTTATTTGATATAGAGAAAGAGAGAACACAAGCAGGGAGAGCAGGCAGAGGGAGAGGGAGAAGCAGGCTCCCCACTGAGCTGGGAGCCCGATGCGGGGCTCAATCCCAGGACCCTGGGATCAGGACCTGAGCCGAAGGCAGATGCTTAACCAACTGAGCCACCCAGACATCCCCTAAAAACACATTTTTAAGAATACACCCAAATGGCCAACAGGTACGTGAAAAAGTGTTCAACATCACTAATCATCAGGCAAATACAAATCAAAACTACAATGAGATATCACCTTACACCTGTTAGGATAGTTATTCTCAAAAAAGAAAGAGAAACAAGTATTTGTGAGGATATGGAGCAAAGGGAACCCTTGTACACTGTTGGTGGAAATATAAATTGTACAGCAACTATGGAAAACAGCATGGAGGTTCCTCAGGAAATTAAAAATAGAGCTAACGTATGATCCAATAATGCCATTTCTGGGTATATATCCACAGAAAACTTAATCATTATCTTGAAGATATATCTGTACCACCATGTTCACAGCAGTATTATGCACAATAGCCAAGGTACAGAAACAATCTAAGTGTCTGCCAACTGATAAATGGATAAAAAATTTAAGATACATACACACACACACAACACACATACACAGACTAGAATATTATTTAGTCTTTAAAAAGAAGGAAATCCTGTCATTTGTGACAACATAGGTAGACTTTGAGGGCATTATGCTAAATGAAAGACAGAGGCATATATTGTATTGTATCACTTACACGTGGAATCTGCCACGTAAGTCAAACTCATAGAAACAGAGTAGAACAGTGATTGCTGGGGGCTGAAGGGTAGGATAAATAGGGATAGGTTGGTAAAAGGGCACAAACTTACAATTATAAGATAAATAAGTTCTTTTAAAAAAAAATTATTTATTTGAGAGAGAGAGATCACAAGCAGGGGAATGGGCAGAGGGAGAGGGAGAAACAGACTCCTCGCTGAGCAGGGAGCCTTATGCGGGGCTTGATCCCAGGACCCTGGGATCAGGACCTGAGCCAAGGAAGACGCTTAACCGACTGAGCGACCCAGGCCCCCCGCAAAAAGTTTTTTATTCACCTAATTTTAAAATAATACCTGAAAACAAGTAAACTTTCATTTAAAGATATAATTATTCCTTCACAGATTTTATTCAGTTGTCTAAAATTATATTCTTGTTTCAGATATTAACTGAACTTCAATTCCAACATAACAGAGTGAGATACAATTGAGTTTGGAAGCTTCTTAATCATGTTATATAAATACTAGGAAACTGTGAGGGTTAAAAATTCCATTAAATACTCCATAATGGTATGGTTTACATGATATAACTTTAAAACAAAATTTTTGTCAGGAACTTCAAAATTTCCACTGGCAAACACTAACTACCACCACTGCTGCTTTGGAAATGAGGAAACTGTGACTCAGATAATTGATATGAAAATCATAAAGCCATATGGTTGTTGGGGGCAGAACAGGTTTCATCACACAAGTCCAATATTCTTTCTTTGGATATGAAAAGAATTTTGCTCATTACTCCTTTTGTGGTACTTTAATTTTATAATTAAAAAACTTAAGGGGCGCCTGGCTGGCTCAGTCAAAAGAGGACGCAGTTCTTGATCTTGGGAATGTGAGTTCAAGCCCCACGTTGGGCATAGAGATTACTTAAAAAAAAAAAAAAAATTAAGACTATGAAATAAAGCATATATTAATGTGAATACTTAGGCATCAAGTTGGGAAATAAAAATCAGTATATGTTTTGAAAGATTAAAATTTAGAGACGCAATAGTTAGAAAAGAGTCAGTCTCCTATGTTGTATGTAAAAGTACAAAGTGACACACCCTATAGCTCTAACAATCACGTTACAATGTGTTTCCTTTCAATATGCACTTCTCCTTTAAAAAATTTATTTGAAAAAAAAGATATGTACTCTATGATGTGAGGTTTAAGGGTTGTTCCTCACGACATTTTTTTAAAATGGAAATTATATATTTGTGCATTGTTAGCCTATCGATTCAGTGGAATATTTGGGAGTCATTAAAAAGCAATCATTATAAATTTCAGTTGTTTTGAAAACCCCAAAGAAAAAGTATGCTTTAACTTAAACCACACGTGCAGGACACTTCTTCCTTAGTTCTTAAGTTGATTTAATAAATGGAATAAATACTTAAAAATCTTAAGTGAAGCTTCTCATACAGAAAAATGTTTTTCATATTTGTTATATTTTGAAATTCTAGGGATTTTGTCAGTGTTTTTCTTGCTGAAGGAATAATGGATATAGTTATCATAAAATAAAAGAAGCTACTTCTTAATTTTCCACATTAATATATACCTAGTAATTTTTTACCTATATGACCAATTTCAATATGCTCTATTTTGTTGCAATTTGTTTGAGGTCATACAACATTTCTCTAATCAGATAGTAAGGCTATGCACTTATAATGTCCCTTGATGGGGTCCGGGACACGCTACCCCCAAAATATGACACCTTGGCATACTGAATATTTTAAGTTGAAGAGGTTTGAGAAAACAACAAAAGCAGGAAGTTCAACCTGACCTTACCCCACCCTTCTCCTCTGAAATAGGTCATAAAATTCTCATGTGAGAAGCTCCCCCTCTATACATGGAAGAACGGAGCATCCTTATCTCAGAACAAAGGAATGCTGCAAAAAATCAGGACAAATAGGCCTTACTAAGTTTCCCCCAGTTTACTGTATTTACCTCATACTCTTTGACTTATCATCTCTCTCCACGACTGTCCACTTTTCATGAAATCTAGCATAAAAATACTCAGGTCTGTTTCTTTGGGTTTTCATTTTCTTATGAAGTCTCCCATGTCACATGAAACTTATATTAAATAAATACATGTGCTTTCATCCTGTTAAACTGTCTTTGCCAGTTTAATTTTCAGATCCATCAAGGGACCCTAAGAGGGTGGGTGGAGAAAAACTTTTTCCTCTCCTACACCTATCACTATTATACTCAGAGCAGACATAGCATACCCATATTAAGTAAATTAATCTATATCCTCAATGGCACTGTTGCTTATTAGTAGTGTTGAACTCTGCTTCTCAGAGTGATAAATGGCTAAGACTTGGAACCCACTTAGGGCTGTCAACCCTGAGAGGGTTATTTGCTGCTTTTCTTTTCTTTTTTTAGCCAAGAATTCCAGACAAAATCTTTTTGTTCATATTTCTAACCATTCTTCTTTATATTGTCCCTCAGTTTAATTGTGGGAGAAGATTTCTGTTAATGAGCAGAGAAACACAACTGGCAAGTTAAGTTCTAAACCAGGACTGTCCTATAGAAGACATAAGCCACAAATGTAATTTTAAGTACCTAAAATAGTCGTATCTTAAAAGCAAAAGGAAATAGGTGAAATTAATTTTAATAATGCACTTTATTTTACCCAATGTATCCAAAATACCATCTCTTCAACATGAAATCAATTTAGGGGCACCTGGGTGGCTCAGTCGTTAAGCGTCTGCCTTCGGCTCAGGTCATGATCCCAGGGTCCTGGGATCGAGCCCCGCATCAGGCTCCCTGCTCCGCGGGAAACCTGCTTCTCCCTCTCCCACGCCCCCTGCTTGTGTTCCCTCTCTCGCTGCCTCTCTCTCTCTGTCAAATAAATAAATAAAATCTTAAAAAAAAAAGAAATCAATTTAAAATATTAATGAGATCTTTATAATTTACATGTGTATATGCACTGTCTTTGGAATTACTGTGTATTTTTACACTTAGAGCGCATCTCAATTTAAACTAGCCACATTCAAGGGCTCAGTTGCCACATGTGGCTCATGAGAACCCTATTAGATAGCATAGTCTTTACTAATATAAAAGGTCATTTCTCTTCCCCTAGTGGTCACTCCATAGCCATGTGATTTTGCTTCTGTTAACCGTTTTTTGGGGGGGAGGGGGGCATGAGGGGAAGGAAGGGGAAGATGATTTTTTTTTTAATTTTATTTATTTATTTGACAGAGAGAGACAGAGAGAGAGCACAAGCAGGTGGAGTGGCAGGCAGACGGAAAGGGAAAAGCAGGTTCCCCGCCGAGCAGAGAGCAGGACACGGGACTCGATCCCAGGACCCTGGGATCATGACCTGAGCTGAAGGCAGACGCTTAACCGACTGAGCCACCCAGGTGCCCCAGGGGGAAGCGGAATTTTAAAGAATAAAACAAAGTCACCAGAGTTAAAAAAACAAAACAGAACAAAAATAAAGCACAAATCTGAGTGTATTAACTTTCCAGGCAAGGGCATGTCTGGCAGTGAAGTATGCTGTATAGATCACTGATCTAGGGAAAGAAGTCCGTGGTTTGAGTGGTAGGCCTGTACAGAAGAGGAGGTGGGGTTTCATGCAACTTATGCTAATGATAACTAAGGAAAGCTAGCCCCATGGACTGGACTGCATGTGTTAAGTAAACCTTGTCAGGATTTAATGGCAATAATCCCCAGTGAGAAAAGTTTTCAATTACTTCCAAAAAAGGTTTGTCATCCTTAGGTCACTCAAAGCTCATAGTTCCTTACTCCTCTCTTTTGGGAGAACCAGTTGTGGTGACACAGCATTCAGTTTTGTTTTGTTTTTTTAAAGATTTTATTTATTTATTTGAGAGAGAGAAAACGAGAGAGAGAGAGCATGAGAGGGGTTAGGGTCAGAGGGAGAAGCAGACCCCCTGCCGAGCAGGGAGCCCGATGCGGGACTCGATCCAGCGACTCCAGGATCATGACCTGAGCCGAAGGCAGTCGCTCAACCAACTGAGCCACCCAGGCGCCCGACACAGCATTCAGTTTTGATAGCTCTTAACTCCTAGGCAAATTCCTCAATTCCTGCACATACTTATTTTACAATAGAATAACCCAAGAAAGCAGTGTAAAACAAGCACACTAAGTACAAAACAATGCTAATTATTTTCCAATTTTACATAGCACCTGCACAGACAATAGTACTGATAAAATCAATATATATTTTGTAAATACTACCTCATTTAAATTTTCTTTAAAAACTTACTTCGAGTAATAAGAGGATATTCTAGCAGATGATTTTTTATGTAAAGCGTATTCACTAGAAGTTTATTTTTTCAAGGAGCAGTTATCAACAAAAATGAGCTTTGCATGCACATGGTATATGCAGTATACTAAACGCTGTATACACAAAGATGCCTGATACATGATCTCTATCGAATAGATAAGAGAATATTTATTGTGTTTAGAAAATTAGGAGCTACATATTTATTACATTTAACACAATGCCTTTAAAGTCTGGATATTATCACTGCCATTTTACACATGAGGAAATTGAAATTCAGAAATATTAAATAGCTGGGGCACCTGAGTGGGGCAGTTGGCTAAGCCTCAGATCTCGGTTTCTGGCTCAAGTATTCTCAGGGTCCTGAGATCGAGCGCGCTTAGGGCTCCGCACTCAGCTCGGAGTCTGCTCAAGACTCTCTCCCCACGTGCTCTCTCTCTCTCTAAAATAAATACATAAATCTTTTTTTTTTTTTTTAAAGAAATATTAAATAGCCTATTCCTGTTTCTACAGGTAAGTGGCAAAGCCTGCATTAGAATAGGTGCGTTTGATCCCAAATCTCAAACTCACTTCTGAACAGCATGTTGTTTACAGTTTAGAATCATCTAGCAAAAAATTGAAAGCAGAAAAAATAAAGCAAAAATAATCTTCTTTCAAATATTTGCCAAAGTGGTACATTTAATTCACCAACTATACAAGTAAGAACACTAAATATAATTTTAAATCATCTCAACATGTGAAAATATGAAGGACTAATCCTATCAGAATGTTTATCTTACTTTCTTGTCATCTCTTGAATTTAAAGCTTGCATCCTTTTTAGAAAGGTCTCTAAACTATATTTAGTTGCACAATATTAAAAGCAAGGCAAGAGGCCCAAAATGGATTGCTTACACTAAGTCCCCTATCACCAAACCAAGACTTAATTACAGTTTCAGCTTTCCCAGAAAAGGAATCTTAAACCAGTCAATCAGGAATCAGCTGATCAGCACCAGTGAGGTAATCTGCCTGATAGACCCCTGCCATCCCCTAAAGGAAAGTAACCTTGCAATAACCAACCCGCTCTTTTATCTAGTGTAGCTTTCTCGTTTCTGCTCCCTTCAGCCTATAAAGGTCTTATTTTGTACAACTCCCCTGAGCTCCTTTCTGTCTGCTAGATTGGATGCTGCCCGATTTGAATCAATTCTTGTTCAGATAAACTCTTAAAATTTTTAATATGCCTTAGTCTTTCTTTTAACAGTTCTGGTGTCAGAGGGGAGAACCAAAGGAGGCCCCGATAGCCCTAGGAGCAGCGAGCAAATAAATATTGAGTGCCTCACGCCGTACCTGTTGAGCCCCTTGAACTGGCTGCTTTCTTGCTTCCTCGGGAGGTGGTGACAAAGTCCTTCTAGGATCCTAGCTCAGCCGCTTTTCAGTATGAGCTTCCAGGCTTTATTTGAGCATTTCTTTTTCTCACTGGGTCTGACTTAAAAACAGAACTAGTTCCCAGGTCATCCTGGTTCTGACTTAGAAACCGGACTGCGTCCGGGGTGGGACTGGGTCCGACTCAGGAACCGGA
>NW_022589708.1:38766793-38800945 GCF_004348235.1 Phoca vitulina | reverse complement strand
GACTCAGGAACCGGACTGCGTCCGGGGTGGGACTGGGTCCGACTCAGAAACCAGGTTGGGTCCAGGATCAGAATGGTTCCGGCGTCAGACTGGTTCTGATTCAGAAACCCGGCTCGGTCCAGGGTTGGACTGGGTCTGACTCAGAAACCAAGCTACATCTGCGGTTGGACTGGGTCTGACTGAAACTGAACTAGGTCCAGTGGAGGCCTCGGGTGAGTAAAATTTTGTTTTAAGGCTGAATAATCAGGTTAACCTTGCCAAAGATAATCCTAAATTACAGTGGCCACAGGAAAAAACTTTTAACCATTTTAGATAAACATTTACTGAGGTGCCCTAGAGATAAAGGAGTCACAGCAAAACACTCACCATTGAGGATAGAAGGAAAATTTATTTTTTCTTCCTTTACAGTTTCTAGTGACCAGGATGAAACCCCCTGGAACAGCCCCTCACTTTGGAGCCTACGGACAGGATCCTGGGAAAACCGGCAGACACCACAAAGGCTGAGAATTCTTACCAAAGTCAGCTCTCCTAGATGTCTACTGTGGTGCCTGATCAAGAGAAGAAGGTAAAATTTCATGGTGTCCCTTCCTTTCCAAATTTGGATTGGCAGACAAAAAAACGTGTACGAATTAGATCCTCGAATTGTGGCTTGTGAATTTTTCTTTCAGGTACCCAATGGTTGTGGATCCTTTCTTTCCCAGGAGCAGCTATTGCCTTCTTGTTTGTCTCCTTTTTGTATCCTGAGAACTTGACAACTATCAGGTTGAGGACCCCAAAAATATGGCCGAATAGAAATGTGGGTTGCACCCCGCTTGAGGCTGGGGTCCTACTGACTACTGCCAGCTCTTGGGGATTATCTAAGGCTTTCTTTCTTTTGGTTATCTTTGGGAGTGGCTCTGGATCTCGAGAGAGTAATGTCCTTTGCCCCCTTTTTGGAGATGCCGCCTGCCTCCAAGGGGTTGTTAAATACGGCCAGGAATGTTTACTGTTTGTCCCAGCTGAAACCTGACAAGATATTTGAAGGGATTTTTTTTCATTAGCCAGAAGTTGGCCAACTTGGCAGCCGATAGTCAGAGTCTAATAGGACTTACAGCCTATCCCACTAAGCTCAAATGAAACTACATACCCAGTTTATCTTTTAACAACATAGAACTTCCTTCCTTAAATTTTTAAACTTTCTTAACATTTTGAAGTTGAGGATGTTGCTACAGTAATGTTTTTGTAAAAATGAAAGCTAAATAAAACCACTTGATTCACATTTAATGCTCACTTTTTAAGGCATATAATAAAGTGCATTTAATTTACAATTTCATAAAACTAATATTACTCATTATAATTACTATATCAGTTATATTAGTAATTATATTCGAACGAATTTCTTGGATAACTGCAAATATACTTTCTTTCAAAAAAGATATAGTTAATAAAGAGAACATCATATGTGATAGTAGTTTTCTCCATCCCCCCCCCCCAATTCCTCCAAAATCCCAAATAAACAGAAGTGAGTTGAAGTAAGGGCAACCCTTACTTTCTGTGTTAGTGAAAATAGCAACCTAACTGGAATAAATTTTGAAGTACTATTCAGTTGGCAATTGTTTTTAAAATTGTGTTCAGGGACGCCTAGGTGGCTCAGTGGGTTAAGCGTCTGACTCTTGATTTCGGCACAAGTCATGATCTCAGGGTCGTGAGATCGAGCCCTCTGGGGTTCCATGCTCAGCATGGAGTCTGCTTATCTTCCCCTCTCTCTGCCCCTCCCCCCACTTACGTGTGTGTGTGTGTGTGTGTGTGTGTGTGTGTGTGTTCTCTCTCCCTTTCTCTAAAATAAATCTTTTTAAAAAATGAAATCAAATCAAATAAAGTTCAAATATTTTGTAATTAACGATCTACAAATTACAAAAAATTTAACCAAAATCATAGGTTCATAGGATTACAACCTGCCTGAGAAGGATCAGGCTGGTTTCAAACCTGCTTAACTTTCCCTTACTTCCCAGTCCACGCTGAGAATGAGCAGCTTGATCTCTTGCTAGAGCTTTTCACACCCTATAATAGACCAGCTCCTTTCTTTCCGAATTTGCTTTTTACAGACCACAAAACTTCTTTATGGTAAAGAAATCATTACATGTATTTACTGTGAGGAAATTTCCTCTAATTAAATTCGTGTTTTTTTGTTTTTTTTTTTTTACCCTTATGGAGGCTAAGAATAAACAGTACTAATGGGAACAGATTTAGGCAGATTAATTGATTTAAAAAAATCTGTGGTGCTAATTGCTCTGCTTCTCTGAAAAAATCCTGGGATTGTCAAAAGCAGGGTATATTCACAGGAATATGTTAGGCATGTGAATATCATCCATTGTTCATGTTACATCTTCAAGTAAAAGACTAAGAACCTCTTTTGAGAGAGACCATTAAGATTTCCTCAGTCTCTTGACATTCTGTGATCCAGAATGCTTCAAGTGCATTCTGAATAATTAGCAGATTCTTGACTTTTATCAGCCCTGCCACCATATGAAGATTAAACTAGATAGAATACATTATAAATACAAAAATATGTTTTAAATAAATTTGATTGTTTTTCATGTAGAGGTTTTTAATAGCTACATATTAATACTTTGTTTTATTATGGGCTAAATTAAAAAGTATTTACCCCTGATTCTGTCATCCAAAAAGAAATGTCTAAAGGCACCAATCACAAGGGGCGCTTGGGTGGCCTAGTTAGTTGAGCATCTGACTCTTGATTTCAGCTCAGGTCATGAACTCAGGGTTCTGAGACTGAGCCCTGTGTTGGTCTCCACACTCAGCACAGAGTCTGCTTGAGATTCCCTCTCTCCTTTCACTCTGCCCCTCTCCTTGCTCTCTCTCTCTCAAATAAATAAATAAAATCTTTAAAATAAAATAAAGGCACCAATCATAAGACTTCCACCTGATGTTAAGTATTGCTAAGCATAACTGCTGTGAAGAAAAAGAGAGGCTCATTTTACCTTCAGTTTCCAAAAAGTTCATTTAAATCTGCCAACAGATATTATGGAGGTTTGTGAAATCAATAACATTGAATGTAAAGGGAATTGGACAGCCTTTCACTGTTAAGTGTGAGAAGTATTAACACTTTACAGTTTGCATGAAAGCTGCCTTTCCTATTTTTAAACTTTTCCTCTTCAGGCTCACAATTGTTTCAGGAATCTACCTGCTGTGCTTGTTTTTAGTGATTGCATAGAATAAGCGAAACAACTGTTTTATGTTGAGCCTATCCTGCTTCACCTAAGCACTGCAATTGCCCCTGATTAAATTATGCAGAGGACATGGGAAATCATAGAGTCTTAACGTATATTTTCTCTTTAAATTATGCATCTTAATAGCTCTCTTTTTTAGAAAAAAAAACTGTGGTCTGTAGTAGATATTTCTAATTATTTGTTCAATTCAGCTCTTGAATGCAAAATCTAATAATTACATATAAATTGGTTCTTTTATTTTTTTCCCCACAGCATTGGCACTCAAATTATAGTTTGTATGTGGGCAATGCTAAAATGCAGATTCCTTACCCTCACTTTCCAGAGATTCTAATTCAAAAGGTCTGGAGCAGTAATCTGCATTTTTATCAAGCTCCTAAACTCTAGGTAGTCTGGCATATATTTGACAAAATGTCATTCTAGCAAATTTAAGCAATAATCTGAACATTAAGATTTACATATTCATTCCTACTAATTTCCCAAGCAAAAGGCATTTTCTCTTGAGGGATTTTTCTCTTTAAGGAAAATCAGCTTTCCCTGCCCAGCCCTCTATACGTGGGCATAATAGAGAAAACAGGAAGAACCATATTATTAAATGACAGTATAATGATCAGTTTTAATAGACTGGTAATCCCATTTCCCTGTTTCATGCCTAACTACTGCAGTGATTTTTCTTAAACAAAAGGAACGATGACCACCCTCCAAATTACAAAAGCCGAAATATAAAAAGCAAAACTCAACAAATGCTATAAAAAGCCAATGGATATTGCATATAATATAATCTTTGACTACTAGATTGGCAAAATTTTAAATATCCAAACTTATTTCTAGTATTGGCAAAATCAATGGCGTGAGTAATATGTTAGTATCTATCAAAGCTAAAATCATCATAATCTTTTATCCAGCAATGTTACTTATAATAATTTTTCCTAGACAAATAAAACACATTTATTAAAAGTGTATCAAGAAAAATTAAGACAAACTATTCAATAGTAAGAGAATACTTAAGAAACATATGGTTCAATGACCTGTTACCCCAAAAATCTTAGTAAAGTTACTGAAGTGACAATATGGTAATGTAATTGAGTTCCTAGTGGAAACTAAAGAGTTTTGCATAGGCTTATTTCAGACAATTGAGATATGTACCTTTGAGCAGACTAGGAGTGCTTGCTGACCTAATGAAGATAGCAATCCCATATTGTTGCAAGTGGAGGGTGGGGTTCTGCATGCTGGAATCCAAGGGGCAGGAAGGGAATTTCTTACATAATATACTTTCAAGATTTGGTGGTGGTGTTAGGTAAATATTCCAAAATTTCTACAAAGAAGCGTGTGTTTGGCTATGTAATAGTAAATAATAGAAAAATCTATTAGCTAGCTAGCTATCTCCCTATAATAGTGAATATTATGGAGTAAAATTCAACATAAGAGAATTATAACTTGAAAATCATCTAACAGGATACTTATATCCTGAAACACCTACAGATAGTTTCATTTATAAGGTTATCCAGGGGAAGAAAACTCAAGACAAGTGCTATAGAGTGGTTCTACTCAACTGTAAAAATAAAAAAGTCAAGCAAAATTGAAAAAAACTTGGAGGATGCATTGCAGCCTGATGTGTCCTTAATATGTGATTTATAATCTTTGAATAAAAAGAATTAAGAGTATAGAATTTTAGTATTAATATGTAAAAGATTGTTTTGAACTAAAAAAAAAAAGAAAATGCTTTTATGGGAACTATGGTTCTCAATATATATTAGTTTATTCTAACACTTGAGAATAGGAGAATTCCCTGGAACCTGATCAGACACTATAAACCTGAGCTAGAGCCAGAATTTGCTTATCCTAAGTATGGACATTTTTTAGGCGCCTTGTGTTGTTCCAATGGGAAATGGATCAGTTGTCATGCATACTTCTATTTGCAATTCCTTAGTGTATTAGTGTGATAGACAAGAAAAAAATATGCAACTTTTTGTTTAAAATCAAATGCTTGGAAAAAAAAAAAATCAAATGCTTAGAAGCAGATAGCCAAATGATGAAAGTATTTCAGGACACCAAACAGTATAATTCTCCTACATGTATCATTTTCAACATTTAGTTATCTCTTTTGAAGTAGTTTGTTTTGCTCAAAACTTCTCAGTCAATTCAGTACATTTGTTTTTCTTTGGGGAACAAGATTATTGTTCTTCTTGTGGGTGCACAAAGAGGAAGGTTATTGAAGTCAGTTATGAAAGACGGAAAGAAGAGGAAAGGAACTGGGAATGTTTTGATTTTCTGGAAATATAAAGTTGAAACAACAACAAAAACCAATCTGATGTAGCTTTTTTTAATGCTCACTGGGTAAGTTACAAGAGGATTCTAAGACATTCCCTTCTATACTCTTTTCCTTTTAAATCCCTACTTTCTTATATAGTATAACATTTGAGTTAATTCAATTAATTGTTTAAAGGAAAAATGTGATTTTTAAAATCTGGTTCTCATAAAGGAAGGGAGTAGAGATCCTAGGAAGCTTTTTCAAACTTGCTTTGCCATCACCAGCTCTCGCTTCTCTATTATAACAGTTCATTCTTCCTGGAGGGACTGAGAAATCACTAATGTTTTCTCTTGTAGTTTCGATAGGCACATTTCATAACATTTCTTAAAATATCTCCATTTATTTTCCCATCTCGTTGAAATTCCATCACACCTTTCTGTGCTCTTCTATATTTCATACACAACCTGATACACTCTCTGATTTAGATTTTAAAATCTTTTAAACAATATCCATTGTTTTCCTTATGAGCAAATAAAACACTCCATCTGAATATTTTAGTTAGAATTTTTCAATTTTTTTATTCAAGAAAATAATGATTAAGTGAATGACAATACTGTGACCACTACTAATAACAAATAAAAATACCAATACAGCATGATATGTCAAAACTGTAAGAAACTGCTACTCTACTTTGTGGAGTACTATCCAGCCCCATTATGCAATCTATAAATTTAGAGATTGGAAAACTTTGGAAAGAATTGACCAAAAGTATTGACAAGCAGTGATAGGAATGTATTATTAATATAATTTTCACATACAAAAAGCTTTAACCTTAATTAAAAGTTTAAAGAAAAAAAGAATAATTAAAATAAGCAAATATGTGGATTGCCCAAAGCACTCCACTTATAATTTCTATTCTCCCAATCATTTCAAAAAGGAAAATGATTACAGTCATTATAGTAAAGGGAGAAAAACATGTTGAACACATTCCATGTGCCAAATACTGCTCTAAGTACTTTGCCTGCATTATGTTAGTTACAGATCTTTTATAGACAAGAATAAAAGCAAAACTCTTATTTGGGAGAGAGTCCATATACAGAGATTTAGCATAGTGGGGCATTTGATTTGTGGAAATAGATAACATTTAGTACATTTGTGAGAAGCTGTGCCTTTTTGGGATGTGAAGAACTAGAAACATGCTTTGGTAAATCAAATTGCTGTGTAATGAAGCAGAAGAAAGAATTTCATTCAATAAAAAGGGCTAGTCAGTTAAGAGGAAGACAGAAGTTTAAATCAGCAAGCACTACAAAGCATAGGTGCCATAACAGGAAAAAGAGGCTATGCATACAGAGTGGTAACACAGGTGTGGTGTGGGCTTTCGGTCAGGAAAGACTTCTCAGCTGAAGTGCTTTTTAAACCAACAGCAAAACTATGAGGAAAGGAAATAGTGTTTGTGACAAATGAATCTGCATCTACAAAGTCTTCTTTAGTTTCTATGAAAACTTTTAATAGAACTGATCATAAAACTTCATGGAACAAAGCTACTTTTCAGAAGATTAAAGGAAGAGAAATGAAAGTCTTATTCAAGACTGATCACCAGCTACATTCAATGTATGCACAATATTGAGTTTAATTGTCCTATTCAAAGAAACTTAAGACATGTTTATTGCCATTGCTTCAACCTCTGAGAAGTGAATGTGCAAAAAGTGACAGGGTATCAGTGTTTAATGTCTGATCATGTCTGATTAATTTATCCAAAATCTGAATTCTTCCCACCAGATTCATTACTAAACATCTGCCTGGTAATGGAAGAGCCTCAAATGAGGTTGTCCTGTTTCTGAAATTGCTCTCCTGTGGTCTTTTCTCAAAAGAATAAGCAGAATGAGGACCAAAGTGAGATCATGTCACTGCTCTGTTCAAAAATAACAACCTTTAATTTGATGTCATAAAAGATACCTGCCCCCACCCCATAATCATCATCACTACTCTCTGGCATTGGCTCCCACTACTTTCTATCACTCTCTTTTCTCCAATCTCCCTGGCTCCCTTGCGTTTACTGAATGTGACAGAAATGCTCTTACCTCAGGGCCTTTCCCCTTGTTGCTTTTCTTCTATCCCTCACTCTTCCTCGGATATCCATTTGCCTGCATCTTCAGCTATTTCTGTGTTTGTTTCTCAAATGTCATTTTGATGAGGTGCCCCCGATCACTATTTTTAAAGAGCAGCTAATCTCCTCACCTCCCTGGTACTTCTGTGCTCTCTGCTTGATTTTTCTCCTAACACTTATCACCACTTGATAAAAATCTTACCTTTATTTTCAGTCTCATCTCTCTCAAATGTAAATTCCTTTTAAAAAGGAATTTAATTTTTGTCCCTTTTGTTCTCTGCCAGATCTTTGGTGGCTAAAATAGTATCCAGCACATAGTAGATGCTCAGTAAATATTTTTTTGAATGAGTAAATGGATGACATTAACATTCTTTGAGAAATTTAAATTCAGAATCACGTCTGTTCCCTCCCGTTCTTTAATTCTACTTGTTGTCTCTCCCTGAGTCTTTGATTCTTTTGTCAATTGCATTTCACTCACAGCTATTAACTTTTAGTATTAATATTTAGGGCATCGTTTTTTTTTCAGTGGAGTTAGTACAACAGATACTGAGTCTGTGCAGCCAACCTGCCCCCTTATAAATATTCATTATGTGTATATTAATTTAGATATAGGTCCAAATGCTAATTCTTTCTAAATGATAGTTCTGTAGAAATGTCTAAAACTTCTCAATGTCTTTCCACTAGATAAAGTACACATTGCAAAGTATGACATTTCAGGCCCCTCATGAGGTAGCTCCTTACCTGTGTCATATTCCGTATGTTCCAGTTAACAAAATTGCTTGGCTTTCTTCCAGATGGCTGTGATGTCAATGGACATCAGCCACTCAGATCTCCTTCAGACTTCTACAGGAGCCACGGTTGGGCATAGTCTTTAGCGGCTGCCCATCGGTACTGAAGCCAAGGTTCCCTGGGCTACTTCCTACCAAAGGCTAACAGTGGCAGGAGGACTAGTGCCAGTGCCTTGGCTCCCAGCTGTGCCATTAGCCTGGCCAAGATTTTCTCAGACCTGCACTGAGTCCTGAGTCTCTCCAACTCCTTACCTACCTCAGATTTGAGACCTGAATTTGAGACCTCTGGGTTTTCTCTGTCTTCCCCAAGCTCTTTCCTCTTTATCCTTCAATAAATCTCTTGTAGATCTCTTCTGATCCTGTTGCTGCTTCTCTTGCAAAGTTAGAATATCGGTTCATTGATCATCACAAGTGTTAATGTATTTCAACCAGTCTTTGCTCTTCCTACAATGCCTTCCTTCTCTTTCTACTGGCCTAAATCTTACTTGGCCATAAAGTGGCAAATTCAAGGACTCAACTGTGGCTCATATATATCCCCTGTGTAATCTCTCCAACTTGTGAACTTTTATAAAAAATATTTTATTATAGCTCTTCCTGTATAATATCTCATCCTCCCATTGGACTTTAAGCCTCTTGATGGCAGGAACCATGTCTTATTTATCTTCATAAAGTGTAAACGCAGGACCTTGGACATTGTAGAAATTCAATATGTATTTGATGAATTAGATTGCTGAAGGTCCTTTATTAAGAGAGAGAGTGAGGCTAGCATATCAAAATAAAGTACTAGTTATGATCTAGAGCCCCTCTTTACATTTATGTCTAAATCTTTCATAACATTCCAATAAATCAGAAAACAGTTCTACTACAGTTATGTAGTGGCCAGTCTGGATCTGGTCCACAAATAAGAAACTAAGAAAATATCACTTTACAATAGTGGACAAAGTTGAAGGCTCATGGGTGGTTAACAAAATCTGCATGTAAGTAGTATAATTACCATCCCCCTAAAGTATGTTAAATAAATACTAAAGATCAGCATGAGGGGACTAGAATCAAGGATTTTGGAAGAGTGCAAAAGGCAAGGCAGTTAGGATACATTTATCATGTAGGAAAGAAAAGTTATATTAAGAAATTATAACATTCAGAAATCTATTACTATTTTACTCTTAAAAATAGGATGAGATGAGGGGCACCTGACTGACTCAGTCAGTGGAGCATGTGACTCTTGAGCTCGGGGCTATGAGTTCAGCCCCCTGTTGGGATTACTTAAAAACAAAATTAAAAAGAGACTATTTAAAAAATATGATTAAATGTGTGAAACATAAAATTGATTCTAAAGGTGTTATCGTAAGTGGGAAAAGAAACACTATCTTGGTAAATTAATAAAATTTGCACTAATTTAAAACATGATTTTATCATTCCTAAATCATTGTCAAAGCACTCAAAATTTTAACCAAGTACCCAATAAACTGTAATATCTTATTCTTATTAATATATTTCACATAGGCTTCAGAACACAACTTTGGGATTTTAGTGGAAAATGTGTGAAAAGGCTATTTGAGTTAAAACTTTCAAAATCACATTTCTGATGGACACATGGCTACATTAGCAACATTTTTTGCCTGGTAGTCAATGTTCAAAAGTCCCTTTTTATGTACCACTCTGACTGGCCATTTATTAAACTATATTTCTATGAAGTGTTAGTTTTCAGTCTACTGCTGTTGTCATGTAACTGTGACCACTTTCTGCATTAAAGGGAATTAGCAAATCAAAATCAATAAAACAATTTGGGATTTCAGAAGGAATTACAAAATAAAAGCAAAAATTTTTTTAAAGATTTTATTTATTTATTTGAGAGACAGATGGAGAGAGTATGAGCAGGGGGGAAGGGTAGAAAGAGAGGGAGATGCAGACTCCCCACTGAGCAGGGAACCTGATGTGGGGCTCCTTCCCAGAGACCCTGGAATCGTGACCTGAGCCAAAAGCAGATGCTTAACCAACTGTGCCACCCGGGCACCCAATAAAAGCAAATTTTTAATATTTAGGCAAACTGCCTTGAAATCAACTACCCAGTGTTAACAGCCTATTAGGATGGTAGTCAACAAATACAGTCAGTGCTGAGTGGATAATAGAAGTGTCAACAAAAGCACAACCTATGAATTAACCCATTTGTGGAGAATATTTATTTATATTAGGTGTGATACATGTATCGGTGCATTATAAACACCTGAAATTATTTGTGTGATCTTGTTATAAAATCTAATGAAATAAACTTCATTATTTTGCAAAAAGTACAGTAACTTATTGATTAGCAAACCATTAAAGCATTGTCAATCTATCTAACTTAATGTGAGGTACACTTATAATGAGGTAGTAGTGATGATAAAAGAAATCTCTGATTTAATTTTGGAAAAAAGGAATACCTATACCTAATTGTCCTGGAGTTTAAACATTGTTCAATTTATTATATTGGAAATAGTAAGACTGACTCAAAGAAATGAAAAGACAAGGATATAGAGAACATTGGTAATTCAAGAATGAATTATGTGTAATAAACGGTTACTTGTGGTGATAATACTTTAAGCAATGTAATGATTTTTGTTTGTGTTGTTTTGTCGTGCATTTAAGCAAGTACCATCTGTGGTTAATGACAGTCTCATAGAACAGGATGTTGTTTTATATGATTAATTTTGGGGTATGTTGAAACCCTACAAATGTAATCTGCATTCACTTCCCTGTACTGCAAATTTTTTGTTCTTAAAATGGTAAAATCCTGTCCTAACTTTAGTATTAAATTTATTATTAATATCTGAAATGTAACATTTGTACTCTACTGAATAGTTTCCTGGAGACTGACTAGGACTAGGAGTTCAACTATTTTACTTTGTCAGTTTTTTCTTAACTTTCTTTTAATCAGTGATCCTGTTTGGCCTCCGACAAGATATAATTTAGGTGTTGTACACTCATGAATTTTGCTTAATTTTGCTAAATATTTCTCTGAGTTGTGGTTTAACTTTTAAATCAAAACTTCACCAATTATTTCATCATTTTTGTCTTCTACTATCCCTTATTCTAGATTTCAAAGTTTTTCTCAGATTTTGGAGAAAAACTACCTAGTTAAAAAGCCAAATTTACAAATGGTACTTTTTATCATCCCCAGGTCTCTGTTGCCTCTTCAAAAAAAAAAAAAAAAAATCACAAATATATGTTCTCAGAGCAATACCCATTTATAAATTCCTAAATATACAGACCAAATAATTTTACAATGCTATGTTTAGATAAAAATTACCAGCAAACTTCCGAAACTCTGTCTTTTCAGACATCGATTTCTACTTGTTCTTTGTGAAATGAAAACCCAAGTCTAAAAAAATACTAGAATGTCTCTGGAGCTCTCCAATGTACCTAGTAATTATTCAAATTAGATTATAAAGCTAAAATAAAATTAATGACAATGATCTTGAATCCTGGTTAACCAAGAAAAAGGTTTTCTTTTTTTAGCTGGATAAGATTAAAGATAATAACTGTATAAAAAGTACAGTTAATCTCTATGAATTGAAAATATATTCTGCATCTCATTCAACAGAATATACAGATTAATAATTTATGCTTTATTAATATGCATTTATTACCTCTGTTGAATTCCATTTTATAAAGCTTTGCATAATTAATGTGGTATTTTAATCATGTTACAATAACAAAAGTCAGTCTGGAAACATAACTGGGTTAGGTACATTTAGTGATGTCTAGTGGGAAGCATTCCTATATCAGCCTTAAATAACTAATTAGAGCAACAAAAAATGTGTCACTAGCATTATTAAGAAAAGAGGGTCTATATATTAATTTAAAATATCAGCCTACAGCTGGGAAAAGGAAATTATTACTGTTTAAAATAAAGTATATACAGAGAATTATAGGAAAATAATCAGTTTTGTGGCTTTTCATTACTAAGTATCTTTATGAGACATCATGAGCCCAATATGGGTTTTTTGTTTGTTTTTTAAATCAAGAGTGTTGTTCATTTAGTAATAAGAAAAAAAGTTGACAAGGAAGTGGGCAGCACAAAAATGAGCTCAAAGGACTCCTTAAATGGAACATGTCAGAGTATACATCATGTTAGTACAAGACACTCTGAGAGCTGCATCCATGTAACACCCGAGGAGGCTGGTTTGAAACCTGCCCTTATAAGATTCCCAATATAAACATGATGCAACTCAATTTATTACCAAGTCTTGGGAACACTCATTTTGAAACAGGTTGACAATTTAGTTTGAAAGAGAATTTTAGTCTGTTTTAATTTTCTAGCCCATACAAATCCCATCTAAATGTAGGGCCTATATTTAAAGTTTATGCCTCACTAGTTTCTGGTATATGTTGTCATTAATCTTAGAATTGGGAGTATATATACTGATTAGAAGTTATAAGTTTTATTAACACATACCCTCACTATGGGGGGGTCAAAAGTTATAAAATTTTACTTTCTGTGTTTTCCTTTCAGAGGAAAAAGTCATTCTATGAATGAAGACTTACACCAACAATTTGAAATGGCTTCCTGATGGAAATATTCCCAGTACAAAAATAATCAAGGCAGTGTTCTGTAAATATTGCCCTTGAGAATGCTAAGGAGCTTCCTATTCTCTACAAGGAGCAATACTGTAGGTCCTTAAAGAAAGATTATCAACAACAACCACAAAAATAACTAAAGGAAGCAAAAGAAAAGCTAAAGAAACAATATACACATACAACGTGCAGGCAATTTCAAATATATGTAGAATATTGCCATATGAACTGTAAAGTTCAAGTATTTACAAGGGAAGGGTTAAAAATGAATTAATTTTGGTCACTAATAAGCACTGTTGACAAACAAGCATTGGAAACTTAAAGTTTGTCAATACTTATTTCACACCAAGGTTATAAAGTGCTTATTTTATTAAGTGATACCATGATCTAAAGAGAAATATTTCTCAAATAAGGAGAGACAAATTATTGAGTATGCTTATTTGATTGAAGAAAATACTTTGAGATTTAACTCTTAATATATTCAATTTCTGTAACTAATAGGCAATATTCCAATAAATGAACTCAATTCTTAACTGAATGAGTTTGTCCAAAGGAATTGCCAAATGCCAACAACCAGTTGGTGTCGACAGATTAGTATTTTCTTATTAGCCTAGTTAACAAGAATGAATACCCCAGAGCCTCATCACTTCTACAGGTCATTTGTTAAAGTGCAGTTTCTCTATCTGTAAGGTGAAAAACAAGACAAAACAAAACAAAATGCTCCTTGACCCCAAAGGACCCTAGCAGCCAATTCTGTGAGACCAAGCTGGATATAATCTACAGTTTTCTTTCTAATCATCTTTATAACTATGGAAAATGTTAACACTCTACTCAGGCAAATTCTATATAGGCATAACTATGGTTGAGAACAAACCATATATCCCCTATAGGCTGTTTAATGTTTTTATTTTTAATAAAGAACCTAAAAGAATTTATTCTACAGGTATAAAGCATCTTAAATCATGTAACTGATTAACAAATTATCTATACAGGCAGGGTCATTTATACATTCCCTATATGTATGAATTGTAGTTACCGTGATTTAAATAACACCAGTGTCCCAACAACATGGCTCAGATTTCAGATACCACAGTGGCTGACATACAGTTTGTAAAGTTGCACAGTACAAACTTTGTTGCTAGCTGTTCAGTCCACAAATCACTATGTATTCATCAGTGACCAATCTTGGTACTTCTTTCAAAATGCACAGACAGCAAAGCATATAGTCCTATTGCCTTCTGTGTCCCAGTGATAAACCCACGTGACATTTTATAGAAATGGGTAACTGAAAGAAGCAATTGGCCAACAAAGATGAAAGTACAGCAAAGAAAAAGTGATAGCATCACAAGTAAAATTTGGATAGAATATAAATGAGTTATAGAAGAAAACTGAGTGTGGGGTGTTGATCCTGTTACTGTTCAGGAGACTTTAGATCTACAGCTAGAGGAACTTAGGGAAGGCAAAATAATTAACGTAACTGAGAGAAGTAGCTGTGAAGGAGAGGATGACGATGTCCTGGAAGAAGTGACTCTGGCAAAAAGGTCACAATAATGGAACTCTCAGAGACTCTAAACCACTGAGACTGCAATGGATAAAATGTCGCTAGCTGATCCACACTTGTAAAGGAGCATGACAATTCACTAAGACATAGAAAAGATGCTACTCAAATTCTATGATGAGATGAAAAAGGTAAGCACTCTTTAAATTACTCTTGGTAAGTTTTTGTTTTTGTTTTGTTTTGTTTCACAAAGAAACAAAATACTTTAATCCTCAATGTTTCTGAGGTTTTAAATTACAGTGTACTAAATAAATAGTAGTTTTACCATTTGCTCATTTCCCTATACCTGTATGGCCATCAGGAAGAGAGTTTTCAGTGTTTGGGGAAAAAAGTGACAGAACAATTGTATTTTTCCCATCAATTATTAAGACCTGTTTGCAGAACCTCAGCTAACAGTCATTTTTAAGGTCCTTCTCCAGTGTGTAACACCAGGACTGCCTGTATTTCAAAGAAGGGGCTTTACTAGTCCCTGTGCTAAAACCCTCCACTAGGATTCTTAGTTGTAGGCCTTAGAAAAGTAGTTGATATGCTCCACGAGAGCAAAGATTAAAGGATATAGGAATAAATCTTCTTAGTACCAATTTTACAAATATGTCGAAAACCCCATTTTATTCTAATCTACAGAGAGAAAGGTTTATACTTTCTAATCTTCCTTAAGAAATAAATTTTAATATAGTAAGTAATTCAACCATTACTAGAATATAAATGGTAAATGCAAGTTCTGAGTGTTAAAAATATTTTCAATGCTCATCTCTTAGTCTCCGTGAACTGCAGCACGGTGCGGCACCATAACACATTCTCCCTCCAAGCTTTGTTCTCAATTGGCAAACATTGGCTGTCCATGCTCCATCCTCCTGTTACACACACTTTACTTATACAACACAAGCCAACACAATTTTTCTTCTGATGTCTTTTGGATCATCATAAGCATCATAGACATTTTCATCAGTGATGCCAAAAGAACTGGGAATATGCTAGTTTACTTTTGCTTCCTCTGTTGCTTAGTTGGCTGCCTCTGCCGCCAGAGAACAAAAAAAGGACCACGCATGAAATACAGCTATTATTTATGAGAGAATGGCTGGTTTTAAAACAAGATAGATGGTTGGTATTCCGTGGATATTCCCCCACCAGATTGTAACAGTTCTGAATGAGGTTAAATTGCGAGCCAAGACTGTCAAAATTTTCTCTTGATATAGCACCAAAATAGCCTGATCAGCCCAAAAGCTGCTGAGCCTCACTATTAGGAATTGCAGCTACTCTGCAATGTGAAAGATAGGGGATTTGGTCTATTTCATCATTTTGGGTTTTTTTTTCCTCCTAGAGTTACTGTCTAAAGAACAAGAATTTCTGCTTGAATGGCTTGATGTGACATTTATCTCTAGTTCTGTGGATGAGGTCATAGTGTTATTTAATATGCTATATTAACCCATGTTTCTTGGATCTCAAATCATTTTAGACTGCAGTTCAGTTTTACCCAACTTCTAGAAATGGGTATGCAAACAAATTCAGATAATATCCTATATCAAGATTAGTCTGCAGGCCATCCATTCATTCACCAAATTTTATCAAGCATCTACTATGTCCCAGTGATTCAACTTTCATGGACAATTCAGTAGTGATAAAAGAGGGTTTTTTTTTCTTTTATATCTTCATCCTGATTTTTCCTTATAAGGCTGATATAAAATAACTTAGAATTTTGGCAAAAGTCATAAGAAAACCCTAATGATGAGCTAAGTATCTCAACTAATAATGTCTATTCATTTATTCATCTATTTATTTATGTTTTCTACTAATAATGTTTAAACTTTTGACAGACTGGCCACTTGTTCTCCCCTAAAAATGGAGAGTTATTGCTATGTCCTAAGAGGTCTTAAGAAGACTTGGCATGAGAGTATAATTGTCACTTCATCCAGCAGAAAACGAAGTGTTTAATAATTTGAAATATACATAATATTAGGGTTCAGAGTACTTGAGTTGAGAACAGGGCATTCTGAATTCTGTGAGACTGGTTGCATTATCAAACATATGTTTAAAAAATATTACTGAGCAGCTTAGAAACACAATTCTAGCTATATTCCAATGAAAAGAACACTATAAGGAAGTCAATGATTGTCATGGAAGTCTCTGACATTTGAATTAATATTTCAAGTATTTCTAATATTAATAATAGAATCATATTTAATTTTTTAAAAGATTTTATGTTTAAGTAATCTCTACACCCAACGTGGGGCTTGAACTTACAACCCCAAGGTCAAGAGTCACATGCTCTATACCGACTGAGCCAGCCAGATGCCCCAGAATCATATTTAATTTGTGGCATGGAAGAAGAATGGTAGCTATAAAATTAGATAATATAACTAGAGAGATGACAGAATCTACTCTATATAAAATAGACACACTCTGTCTTCTTTTGTGTATTCATTGCCTTCATTCAATTTTTTTTTCACCTAAGAAAGTTTTAAGGTTGTTTTAGGCTATATATGCCAAAAGAAGGAAGAATAAAAATCATTAATACTGTCTGCACTATTTTCTAATATCCAAATCCTCACTCAGAGGCAGAATATTATAACAACAAGAAGGAACAGTGTGTGTGGAGGACATATAATTAGAGATTCAAATATCACTTGTCTTCTTTTTCACTTTAATTATATACAAGTACAGAAATATAATTGCTTGTTTATATAAATTATATTTTTATTTGGCTTTTTCTAAGTTTGCTATTTATTTAAAAAGCCTCAGTTGTCCTTTCTTCAATGATGAGATCGCAGTAATTTATCTGAAGAACTTAATGTCTCTTGTGAATGAATCCAAAGGCTTCAGTCAAGTTCCATTCAATAAATTTTTATTGAACAATTTTTTTCTGAACATACACCATATCCATGTAATGCACTAGGCCATGAATATATATGAAGGATAAGCAAATTTGCATTCTGCCTTCAATCAATATAGAGTTTTGTGAAAATTATGTAATTTCCTTTTATAAAAAGCCATACTGTAACAAATAACTAACTCCTGAAATAGAACTATTTAGTCACATGTTACAAATGAAATTATTCTAAATACACAAGGGAAGCTACTTTTAAAAAGAACCTCTTTGGTCAAATAATGAGCCCTCTAGAACATGAATATTCTCCCCCACATTTACCTGCATTTTAACATTATTTTTTGGTACCTTTTGAAGTGGGGCAAAAAGTACCAAGTCCATACTTGGTGTCACTTCTTTACCCAGTTTGTTCCTGGAGCTTTTAGTGTACCTGTAAGTACAATCAGTCACACCTGTCATGAGTCAATTTACTAGCATCCCAAATTCACAGGATTGTCCTTATTTTTCTTAATTCCTTCTGTGACCTCTCCCCTAGCTCAAGCTAAGATGTTAATTAGTCTGCAGAGGTCTTAGTGTGATCATTCCATATCAACCTTTGCCCTCTTTGCATTGACCATCACCTCAAATGATTAGAATAGAAAAATTTGAGAAACCAAAATAGACTCTTGCTAAGTATCTGTTGAAAGGGTGGATTAAATGATGACTAATGTTGGACAAGAATGTTTTAGGGCAGTCTTTCTCAAATTTTAATATTTATGTGGATTATCTGGGGGAACTTGTGAAAATACATCTGATTCATTACTTCTGAAGTGGGACCTGATAGTCTCCATTTCTAACATGCTTTCAAGTAATGCTTATGTTGCTGGTCCTCATCAACACTTTAAATAGGAGGAATTTGGGGCACTACTGTAAAATTTCATTATTGAATACATGTTTCTTGACTGTAAACACTTGGATTAAACATCCATCAGAAGGCATAATCTTTCACTGAACTTAAAAATAATGATGCTATTTGTTTCTTATTTGGTACTCACCATGTGCTTACCACGTGGCAGGCATTTTAAAGGTTAGGAATTTATAGATTCACTGGAGGGTGAATAAAGAATGTTGTGCAACTTTAAGAGAAAAAATAGTATTAACTATACTAAGTGTTACCAGCTATAAAAGCAAAGGTTGTATAAAATTACAATGAAGTTCTGAAATGCTGAAGAAGAAAAATGAAGGAAAATTGCTAAGCTTGATGGAAATATGAGAAAAAGAACATATGCTATTACATCGAGGGTGTATTCCAATCACAAAAGGCTTGAATCAATCACATTTTAGATGCTCACATTTGTTAACTCTTACGAATAACCTGAGACAAGTACTACTTTATAGATTAAAAAATGGAAATATAGGTAGGTTAAATCACTTGGTCTAGGTCACACAGCTAGGAGCTGATAGAACCAGTGTTCACATAAAGTAATTCTATAATCTTCTCTGAAATTATTTTTCTTGAACATTAGAGAGACTGTAGATCTAAAAGTGTGTTATCATTTTTAGAACTTAATTGTACTTTTCCTCAATCCTTGATGTTATATGTGGCAGTGGTTATAAAATGACTCAGTTTCAACTTCTTTCTCCTTTGAACACTTCCTACAGTGTTTCACTTTGTTCCTCCTCCAATGAATTTGTAAATTCATAACATGTTTGAACTCAAGTATTAATTTAAATAAATTCTACATCCCTTTGGTGCAATGAAATTTAAAATCACATATGTTCTTTATTTAAATGACTTAAATATTATAAAAGTACATAAAACTGAAATTCAAAACAAAATCTATGTTTTATCTACACAAAAACCCTCATGAAAAATGCAAGAGATGAAGCTGATATGGTATAGATTTTGCCAATTTAAATCTACACTGTTCGAAATTACAAAAGCTAAAGTTTATAAAACTCCAACTACAAATATTATCATGTTTTGTTGAATATGAGGATTGCCATGACTTGTACGACTTGCTGTCAGTGTCGTTCTCTTACGGGTACATACAGATTTTAGCTTACATGCCCAAGAATCTGTGATGGCAGCCACAACCTTTGAATTTGTTCATATTCACTTTAGTCTGTCATACGTTTAAGCTTCCAACATTAATCAGATTATTAGAGACAAATGTTCTACATTTCAATCATCCTAAGAAACAATTTCATAAATAGAACGACTATAGGCTTGAGTTTAGACAGCAGGGTTGGAGCACTTTTTAAAATTGCTTCCTGATTTCCGCCTTGCTAGGGTAATTAATAGTTATGATAATAAAAAATCAACATCTGTATGTGCTCTGTAATTGACAAAACACATACAACATCTTGTATGACTACCATGGATCAACCAGAAGGTGGTATGAATACTTCTCTTTACAGATGAGAAAACCGAGGCTCACAGACTAAAGGGAAATCATTCTGAATTCAGGGGTTGTGAATCAAAATCCCACTGCTGTTCATTACACTGTGGTTATCTTTTCTGCGTATTAGAAATCTCACTTATATCAGATATCGACGGGCACTCAAACATCCTTTCTTTACTTTTACAGCCAATACAATCGTGCCTTCAGGATCTCCTACAAGGACACACTATATTGTTGCTGTGAGATCATTGCCTTTGACGTCACACGCAGCTGATCCTGCTCTACCCTTTATTAGCTGCCTCATTTGCATAATGAAGACGCTAATACTCATATAAACATTAAACTTACAAAACATATGTAAAAATCAGTAGGCTATTTAACTCTCTGGCATGGTTCAAATTGTAGTGGACATTTGCTGTCAATATTGCCCCAGGTATGTCAGAGACACCTTACCATTTTTTTTCCTGGTATCACTTAGAGTATCAATTAACTAGTGACTCATGATAAATAAAAATAATCATGTGCTTTCATTCCCAATAAAATGGCTTTAAGTATTATTTATTGGTTATTGAGTTTCATGTTTTTTTCAAATTGTTTTATAATTATTTTCTGAGGTATAATGTAATCCTTTAAGGGAATATGTTTTACTTAAATCTAAAACACAGAAACAAGATTTAAGATTTTGGACATATGTCAAAAACAGTTCCAGAGATTCTATGCTGGAATTACCAATTTTAAGTAAACTTATTTTCATCCTGATCTTATTTTTAAGGTAACAAAAAACCCTTTGTCTACTTACTTGGATGGTTCTTATTTTCTATTTCTTAATATTCACATTAAAGATCTATTCTAGGGGCGCCTGGGTGGCTCAGTTGGTTAAGCGACTGCCTTTGGCTCAGGTCATGAACCTGGAGTCCCGGGATCGAGTCCCGCATCAGGCTCCCTGTTGGCTCAGGTCATGAACCTGGAGTCCCAGGATCGAGTTCCGCATCAGGCTCCCTGTTCAGCAGGGAGTCTGCTTCTCCCTCTGACCCTCCCCCCTCTTATGTGCTCTCGCTCTCCTCTCATCCTCTCTCTCAAATAAATAAATAAAATCTTTAAAAAATAAAATAAAATAAAATAAAGATCTATTCTATATCTAACTTATGAAACATACATGGAAAGTGATCCCAGTCTTTACTGGCAGATTTTTATTTTAGGTATTTTGCTTTATACTCTATGGATTTATAGTATTCAATCTGTAGCCAAGTCAAAACGTCAATAACATGGCTTATTATTAATTTCTTCATTAAACCTATACCGAATTGTAAAGAAAGTGACTCGATAACAATGTACCTGGATGTATGTTTAGCTATTAGAATCCAGGCAAAAACCTAAGGGAGAAAAGCAAATACCTCATATTTAAGGGCCAACAGAGATTTGAACTACTTCCACCCCATAACCCTTTCCACATGGTTCATTCCCCCAACTGAAGAGACAGTTATAATGCCTAATTCCTCTCCAGCCCTCCTTGATGGTAGCATACCTTGTTTGCTAAAGTTGTCATCTCAACAGCACTAAACCACATGATTTCTCCCCTATGTTATTTCATTTTATTTCCCATAAAAAGCACAATGAGAAATATCAGAAGAGCCAGAGCTTTTACTCTCCAACTATAATGTTCAGTTTTATAACACCATTAAGTTTCTTACAGAAAAATAATAACGTGGGCAATGTGAATGAGTTTCTCATATTGGCTTCAGCGTTTCTGAGGCCCAACCAGCTTTTAGAGTCACTTACTGACTAGAATTTCAGTTATTTAGTGATGTAGATTACTAGGCCACTAGGTAAGGGGGATAACGTCTATAGTAACTTCGAATTAAGTAATTATGCAATTCAGTAACACACTAATAGGATCTGAGCTAGGCATTTTTGACCCCCCCAAAGAGAACTTGTTACCATTTGAAACCCAAAGAAGTAGCTATTAGAGAAGTTTAGTTTATTAGTGAAAAATAAGATTTGATTTATTTGTCTTTAAAAGAGCAAAAATAGGGACGCCTGGGTGGCTCAGTCGGTTAAACTTCTACCTTCAGCTCAGGTCATGATCCCAGGGTCCTGGAATTGAGCCCAGAGTTGGGCTTCCTGCTCAGCAGGGGAGTCTGCTTCTCCCTCTCCCTCTGCCCCTCCCCTGGCTTGTGCGCTGGCTCTCTCTCTCTCTCTCTGACAAGTAAATAAATTCTTTAAAAAAAAATAAAAGAGCAAAGGTATCAACTATAATCTTAGGGCTCTGAAGCAAAACAAAAATACCTCAGAATAACACTTCAGATACAGGTATGCTAATCATTTCTCTGAAAATCATCTCTTGCTGCTTTTTTCTCATGAGGAGACTAATACACCTATTTCAATACAGCTGATTTGCAGGGATTCCAGCTCCCGCAGTCAATACTGGCCTATAAGGTGGCTACAGTTACAGACAACGGGACTTATGAATGGGCTGTTGGCCATTAGATGACATTACAGTATAATTCCTAAGTAATATCTATAGCAGTGATGGGCATGAATTCAAATAATGGACTAGTGAGAACTCTTGGTGAAAAAGTATTTCAATCATTCTATCTACTTCTCATTTTTCAATTTCCCATTCCTGTAACCTAGCAAATTTTACAAAACCCTTCTTTTTGGTGTCATCATTTCCACCCCCTAGGCTAGTGGTCAAGGTTAATACGGGGAGGAAAGAATAAAACTGATATTTATGGAAGGCATTCAATGTGTTTCATGCTCTAGATATTTTGTAGCATTTAACCCTGATTCCTATTCTGTGTTTCTTTACTTTATAGGTGATGGAAATAAGATTAAGTAAACTTGCCCAAAGTGATAAGGTGACAAGGTGACATAAGAATACCAAGATACAACCCATGTCTGGCATTGCTGTGTTGCCTACAAAAAAGACCTCAGACATTCCTGCTTGGTTTTTTGCCTGCATAAACATACTTAATAAAACAGGCATAAATATCTCTCTCTCTCTCCCCCCCCTCTGTTTTTAAAATAATGGCAAGCTGGTGCTTTGATTCATGAATCTCTTCTATACAATTTCCAAATCTTACGAATTTTCTGAATTTCCTTCTTGGGGAAATCCAACCATTTACCATTGCTGCCTTCCAACTAAAAGTGGTCCATTCTCTTCAGGTGTCTTTTTTTTAAGATTTTATTTTTTTATTTGAGAGAGAGAGTATGAGTTGGGGGCAGGGGGAAGGTACAGAGGGAGAAGCAGACTCCCCGCTGAACCAGGAGCCAGATGCGCGGCTCAATCCCAGGACCCTTCAATCATGACCTGAGTTGAAGACACTTAACTAACTGAGACACCTAGGCACCCCTCCCTTCAGATGTCTTATCAGTTTGTCTTCTCAGCACAGAATTTGGCCAAAACCTCAGACTAAAATCAGTAAATAATATTTTAAGAACCAAAAAGCAACCCTAAGTTGAAAATCAAGTTGTCTCCCTCAGCTGATGGGAAAACTATGAAACATTTGGCCCTCCTTATGACATATATTTTGATTTAAAATCTTGAGAGTGTTTTTTTTTTTTTTTTCCAAAAGACAAATATTCTTTCAAATTGTTTTGTTCATTTTTACCACCTTCACTGAAGCATGAATAGCACAGAAGTAAGCATTAATCTTTGGCTTGTGTGTGATTCAATTGAGTGTTACTTGCATTCCAATTACTCAGACAGCATGGAATATATCTGTGTCTAAGAAGTATTTCAGAGTCGGGGCGCCTGGGTGGCTCAGTCGGCTAAGCAGCTGCCTTCGGCTCAGGTCATGATCCTGAGGTCCTGGGATCGAGCCCCACGTCTGGCTCCCTGCTCAGTGGGGAGCCTGCTTCTCCCTCTCCCTCTGCCTGCCACTCTGCCTACTTGTGTTGTCTCTCTATCTCTCTGTCAAATAAATAAATAAAATATTTAAAAAAAAAAAAAAAAGAAGAAGTATTTCAGAGTTTCTGTAAAAACTCTGTATACTGTGGTATAGAATTCTTGGATTGCATATGAATGATTATAGTTTGGACTTGGACCCAAGGTGTTTCTTGGTTATTACTTCAAAGTCATGGATTATTTCAAATTATTACCAAATTCAGAAAAAGTTTTAAATGTTCTTTTTTTAAAAAGGTAATATATTTAAGATCCTCAAGGTCAGCCCATATACACATGTGGGGTAAATTAGACTAAAGAAAAATAATGTGAGAAAACATAGCTCAGGGTGGCAGCCTCTGTTAATACAGAAGAGAGGATGCATATTTGACTAGAATGAAACATCATCACATTAGTCATCAGGGCAATACATTTTACTAAATTCTATCTTTGTCATTCATAGCTATGTGACTTTAGAAGCATTATTAGCTTTCTGCTCTTCCGTTCACTTTAATGGATTCCTTGTTATGAAGATTAAATTAGATAATGTATATAAAGTACCTATCATAGTACTTGTCACCTACTGAGTCTTTCTTACCAAAGAAATGATTAGTTTCTTTCCCTGGCTAAATGAATCTAAAACAAGATCTCAGACAATACCCTATTTATTAAGAACTGTTGGATTTGTTATATAATAACACCTGGTCCAAATAACTGTGGTTGGAAACCTTATCCTCACAAAAAAGCCACAATTAAATAGAAACTGAACACCTTTTACTAAAAGGCAAATCTGATTCTCCTATGCCAAAGCTGAAGCTGTACTCAGGCCAGTAATGAAAAGAATGCTAACTTTTAGAATTATGCACATTATCTTGGTAAAGATAAGCTAGCACATAATAGTCAATGTTTTCTTTTTGCTGAAATATAGTTAATATTTGACAGAGAATAAATTTTTCTTAAGAAACTAAACAGGTTTTAACCTATTTTGGGAAAAACATTTACTTAATATCTACATTGGGGAGCCATTAATAAGGAGGCAATACACGATAAATGGTATATGTGTGTATGTGTGTTTGGGGGAATGTTTCCTATATTCTATTTTCCTTATCAGTTGATAGTATTGCTGTAACTGTTTTAACTAGATTATCATACAGTACCACGACAAAGCCATAACCCATAAAATTCAACCAATTCATCTGAAAAACATTCTAATTTCCTAGACTCAGAAGAGCTTTTTTTTTCAAAAAATATTCATTTTATTTAAATCTTGTCTCCCTAGAATATATTTTCATTGTACCAACTAAGAGGTATAAAAACTAAATTTGCTTTTCTGTAGATAGTTTTCCCCTGGATGGATATAGTTCTCAGCAATAGCACAAGAATCCTCCACAACTCAAGGAACAGGATCACACTACTGGCTGAAGATAACCACAGTATATGATAGAACAACCATATTTGACATAGTAATGCTGTGGGGTTTGTGTTGCCGCATTATTTATCCATCTCTGTTTTCTTTCTCTTTTCATAGTAAATGTAAAAAAAGTATGTAAAACTGGTGCAGGGTAGGACTAGGGAGGCTCTGCGTGTGTGGAAATGGGGGTTATATGGGAACTCCGTATTTTCTGCTCAGTTTTGCTGTGAACCTAAAAAATCAACCTAAAAAATAAAGTCTGTTTTTAAAAACCATGTAAAATTAAAATGATCATTTTCCTATACCTTGCTTTCATTATCAAATGTGTGACTGGCACAGTTTAAAAAATATTTTACAAAGTTTGTAATTGAAATATTTTCAAAATATAACTGCAGGTTTAACATCAAGTTATCCTGTTAATTTCTCTCTTTTTTTGTTAATTTAAGAATTTTACCTTCATTACAAAATAAATGATCTCTATTCTTAGGAACCAATCAATTTGAAAATAAATCTATCAAATATAATGCAAAGTAAAGCAATAGGATTTTTTTATATAAAAAGTACTTTTATTGCTAAGCTCTTTATTATTAGAAAAAAAAGGGATTCATTATAACTAAAATAGTAACTGGGGCTTTTAGGACAGGAGTTTTGTAAAAAGTTGTTACAATCTTCCATTAAGTGAATTTTCTGCTCTCATGATCATTTGATCTATAGTTACTCTTTCCAGTAAAGGAAAAAAAAATAATTTTTATTTTATTTTAGCATCCTGGAACCCTCAGTAAAGCAAATTTTTGGGATAAAAACATTTATACATTCTTGATATAAAGAAAAACTACACACCCAGAAGTGATAAAAACTGGGAACACAACCAATTGAGAGCTAAACAGTTCACTGTTGTGGGGAAACATTATCAGATAAGGACTTCAGATCACTTATTATAAATGTGCTAAGTAGCTTTTAATTAGCTACTCCAGACAACATCCTTGTGAAATTAAGTGTTATCCACATTTATGAATAAAAAATATTTTAAAAAACATTGCAGAAGATAAAACAGTTCAAAAACCACTCTTGCATATTTGATTAAATACACACACAATCACATACACACAAAACACTCACATGACAATTTCTGATCATGGAGAATATCACTGAAAAACTACAAATAGTATTATTGGCAAGATTAAGAACAACATGGATAGTAGCAGCAACAAGAACAACAAAAGACACAGGAGGAACAAATGACTAAAAAAAACCCAAACAAATAGAGCTATAGAATAGTATGCAATACATAAATACTAACTTTGCAGAATGTCACAATACTTATATCACCTCTAAATCATCACATTCTGTAAGCATTCACATCTGTTAAGTAATGGAACTAAGTGATCTCTGAAGCACTGCCCAGCTCTGTAATTCTATATATCTAGTAATAATATAGTTTTAAAGAATGTTTAAATGCTTAGGGGAAATGCCTATTAAAATTAAGTGAAATAAAAAAATCTAGGTATTATTTTATTAAAGATGGGATTTTTCAAAGTCTCCTAAATATGCCTTTTTTCCTATATCTTCTGATTATAAACAATGCATTTTGTTGTGCACAATTATTTTTAAATTCTTTGTCTAAATCCCATTTCTGATTAAATTTCTTTAAATTTTCTTTAAGCTTTATAGTTTGCATAGCTACCTTATGCCAAAAGTATTAGAAAAAATGAATTTAAAAAGAGTAATACAAACGAGAGAGAAAATTTGTATTCCCACAACCTGCTCTTACTTGATGAAGTAGATTTATTATTGCTGGGTTATAGGAAAGGTTGGTTAAAATATCCATAAACCCATATAAATAATAAAGTTAAAATGCCAAAAATAAAATAGCAATGAAACAGCAACAGGAAAACTGATTCCTAACTAGAAAGTGGGTGATGGTGGGTAGACTCGTTGTTCCGGTTTTTTTTAGAAGTGAGGTAGATTTTGGATAAATCACAAAGCATTTGTCCTCAATGTGTCATGCCATTTAATCCTTTGCAAACAATGATCTGAAGTTGGGCCCTCTGAATCTAGAATTTTACACTAAAATCTGTGGATTCATATCATCATTTTTCTCTCACTCTAATCCTGCAAGTCAACTAAACAACAAAGTTGTCAAAGGTTAGAATCAACTTGCATAAACCTAGAAATGCTGTGAATATGGTAGTTGCCATCAGTCAGACTTTTTAGAACTTTAGCCTGATGCTCTAGTTTTCCTTTTATTGGTCATAGGAAAGATTATCTGAGAATTCACTGACTAGGTCTGGCTTGACATATCTAAATGACCATATTCTCTGCATCCTTTTATGTATACTGTATGTCCGATAACTAATGTGGCCCACATGAAACCATCCATTTAAGTCAAAAGTCAATGGGCTTTTAAGAATCTGTTGTTGGGGCGCCTGGGTGGCTCAGTTGCTGGGCGTCTGCCTTTGGCTCAGGTCATGATCCCGAGGTCCTGGGATCAAGGCCCGCATGGGGCTCCCTGCTCCACAGGAAGCCTGCTTCTCCTTTTCCCACTCCCCCTGCTTGTGTTCCCTCTCTTACTGTGTCTCCCTCTCTCTCTGTCAAATGGATGAATAAAATCTTTAAAAAAAAAAAAATCTGTTGTTAAATTTGTAAAAGTTAAGATAAATGGTAAATATCAATGACTTCCAATACTAACTTTTTATTATCTCACCATATATAGATACATATGTCTAACTTACGGGAATGTACTACAGTCAGTAAATCTGACATTTAATCCAGAATGTCCTAAATGAAATGATGTAAAAAAAGTAACTTTTTCTACATATTCAGAGAGGGAGTTTATTATGTTGTTAAGTACAATTCATCCAACTAGACTGCACAGTGGGAAAAGCTAACTCATCTACAATGCATTAGATGAAGCAGAGGCACTCGGGTGAATGGCCCCGTGGAGAACACAACAGGACTAAGTAGAACTTGATATGAGGGGCTGACATACAGACTGGATAACATTCATGCTCAGTAGCTGCAAAGGGACAGCGAGTGAGGTGTCTCTAAGGATAATAACTTAGAAATACCTTTCAACCCTTCATCTAACTTCTTCCTCTAGCAAAGGTTAAAAGTAAGTTTGACACCTTGTTCTATTGCCTGCACTTACCCTCAGGTAATAAAAGAGACAATGAAATATAATAATGGGTCCCTGTGCTCCATGGCACTGTATAACATCTATTACACATCTCTAGAAGTTCAAACACACTCTTCCTAGTGATTTTAAATCATTGAACTACATTTAAAAGAAAATAAAAGAAAACATTAGAGTAGATATGTCACTAAGTCTGTGGCTTTTTGCCCTTGCCTCTGAAGTGGTTGACATCTTCATTAATGCTCCCTCTTCACAGTCCCTAAAGAACTTGACATTGCTGAAGTCACTAATGCATTTTAGGTCAGCTAACCTGTAACATATTAATTAATTAAATTATAACTTTATTGGCTTCTTTTGATCCTCGTTATACTATCAAGAAATAATATACCCTTAGTAATAATAAAAATAATAATGAGCTAATTTACTGAGTGCTCAGTATGTACCAGGGACTGTTTTATATGTATTATTTAGTTTAATTAAAATGCAAAAATAGTTGGGGAGCACAAAATAACTTACCCTTAAATGTATACATCAAGCACAACCCAGAGAAATATTTCTATCTTGATTCATACTATCTTTATTAAAGTAAAGCCTGCTGAAATACGGGAAATATTTGTATCTTGAATCACATGTATGCACTTAAGGAATACTATAAATTTATTGTAAGAATTAATACTAAGAAACTACAGATATAAGTACCAAAAAAGTAATCACTGCAGTTTCTATCTTAGCTCAGCTTTATAAAAAATTCTTTCAGAAAGTTGCCTCTTTCTTCCTCAGAGATATTTATCACGTTTTTTCCTCACTCATTTCCTTACTGTCTCCTTTTTTTTTGGAGGGAGGGAGGTAGTACTACAAAATTTGTTTAATTTCTTTTTTCTCAGCAAATACTTTGAGAATTTCCTTCTTTGCCTGGTTGCTTACAAATGGCTCTAAATAATGTATTCATTCTCAACCTATTTAGCTGAGGTTGAACATCTGTACTTCAGGCTGATTATGGGATATCTATAGGAAAGGTCCTCTAAAGAAGTAGCACAATAAAAAGTACAGAAAGAGAGCTAAGAGAGAAAACTTTGAGAAAGTAATGTAATCACTCAAAGAATGAGTACATTTCTCTAGAGTGCAAAGTACCTCCTGAACAGAATCTCTGATTTCCTCCTGAAGGGTGTCAGCAGGTGCCTAACCATGCCCCTCAGACTGGAAAAGCACTGCCGATCTGTAGAAGGCAGAACCATTGATATCGTGTCTTGTCAGCTCCCCAGAGCAACGCTATTCCTTACCCTTGTCCCATGCCACTGCCACCCACCAGTGGAAATTTTTCATGTAAAACACAATATCAAACACTAACTCCTACCTTTTCATTCATGCTTTCAGAAAGAAAATGCTTTCAATGCAATCTGGTTAGAAGCAAGAACAAAAACTGTGATTGTGATGTATACTGCCACTTAATCATCACTCACTGAATCCGCTTCTGTATAGCTGGGAAAAAAGAAGTAAAGGGAGTATATTTTATGTGTGAAGAGAAAACACTCTGGGATTTCATATTTCAGCTTTTATTTTAAAATCCAAATGTAAAAGCAATTTCTTTTTTAAAAAATAGGGTTTCTTTAAGAAATTTTAAAAAAGCAGGGGTGCCTGGGTGGATCAGTCAGTTAAGTGTATGATTTCGACTCAGGTCATGATCTCAGAGTCCTGGGATCGAGGCCTGAGTTGGGCTCCATGCTCAGGGGGGAGGTCTGTTTCTCCCTCCCCCTCTGCCCTCCCCCTGCTCGTGCTGTGTGTCTATCTCTGTCTCTCAAATAAATAAATAAAATCTTAGAAAAGGAAAGAAAATAAAAAGTAGGTTGCCAATGAAGTAGGATATAAATTTGCTTCACCCATTTAGCATCTTCTAAATACATGTGTTTATATACACATGCATACATGTATATACACTCACGTATATATGTGTATAACATATATATTTATACACACATCCCTATAAGTGTATCCACAAAATTGAAAATATCTGTCAATGTAAAATAATGTAACTCCAAAATACAGTAAGGAATTTTTGTTTTTTATTTTGATGTACACATCCCAAATAATATTTTTGTGTGTATCACTCAATGAGCATTTTAACCCCAGAGAGAATAATCTATTGATTTTTAAGTCTAGGTTTATGTTACACTGTTTGCAGCTATGACAAAATCTTTTTTTGAGGTAAACATCAATGAGTGACAGTGAAGGAAAAAAAAAGTAATAAAAAGAATAAAAGCAAACAGTGGATAACCAAGACCGTTAAAAGGAAGGAATACCAGTGCTTGTTATGGAATGGATTGGAATGCCTCAATGGAATACCAATGCTGTTAAATAATCACAAATTTCTAAATCTCCACAATATCTCAGTCCCAATACTGAGTCTATGTGAGAATGTTTCTTTCTGTAGTAGCCATAATATTTGTGTCCCTTTTAATAAGACTTCTCCATCGTAAAAGGGCAGAGAGGTCCTTTTTTCAAAAGTCATCCTCCTACATTAAAAGATCAAATAATTGTAAGTTTTCCAGAGCTTCAATTAAACTGTACCAGATGTGAAGGACATAAGGGACTCTGCACCAGTGCCATAGTGAAACTGCTAGAATTGGACTTCAGGTCCCATGATCCTTAGCTGTTTGTGAACCAGAGTAATGACAGACTTTGTACACAGGCAAAACAAGGGCTCCTTCATGAATTTCTTCGGATATTGCAATCTTGAGATCGTTCTGAGCATCAATGATCTCATCTGTAAAGTAGTAAAATTACACCTACAACTGAATGTATTCTGAACATGGAATGATACACAGATATAAAACACTGGCATTCAAAAATATTAGTGTTGCCAACAGTGTTCCCTAACATCTGCGTTTTTACATATAAAACAACAAAAGTCAAAGGTCTAAAAAATGAAACACTATTTAAAAAAAGAACCTAAAACTACTTAATAACCAAATTACCATCTTTATTTATCTTTCATACCTCTCAAAGTAAACAAAAAGCACATTCAAGCTTTACTTCCCATGGGGAGAGATGCAAAGAAATAATGATTAGATTTGAACGGATATAAAACATATTATAAACCCACTGTACTACTGAAAGAATACTTGCCAGATGAAAGTGAAAAACATATAAGAGAAACAGATTAGTATATACATGAATTTAGTTCATAATTAAATTGACAATGAAAACCATTAGTTTATTAAATATGTAGTAACTGGGCAATTGATGAATTTGTTTGAAAGACAATGTTATATTTCTACCTCTCATCACATACCAAAACAAGGCCCCTATAGAGCAGGGCAATAACACTTTGATACTTACTAAAATACATACATAAAAATATAGATAAGAATTTGCCTAAAATATTTTCTAACCATTATGGCAAAGGAAACAACCATAAAAGAAAAAAGATAGCTCCACTGAACAAATATTTTTAAATGTTTATAAAATGTAGCAAAATTTAAGTAAAAAACTGGGGGAAATGTCATGATATGACAGTGTTATACATATATTGGGATCTTTAAAATCAATAAAAATACAATCATAGTACTGGGAAAATGATGACATCCATGAAAAAAATACTCGTAAGTTTAAAACATTAAATACCTACACCTATGTGAGGAGGGTTGGGGAAATGAATGCCACACCCTTGCCCTTTGGGAGGATAATCACTGTGCCTGCTTTGAAGACAAGGGTGTTGATAAAAATTGAAAAGCTTTCCAATCTTCTTACCTTATAATTCAGTGATCCCACTTTCAAGAATTTATTTACGAGTATATTAGAGATGCTCACAAAAATGTATATATTATAAAATTTTAGAAAAAGGAAACTACTTAAGAGAAGTATTGCAAACCTCTAAATTCAATATAATTTCAAACTTGCTAACAATATTAGCAATTAATATTGATTTTCCTCAAGCAGCAGACCAAGTGCTTTTCTTTTTTTTTCTCCTTTTTCTATATTTTCCTGATCTACAATAAATATGTATTAGTTATATAGTCAGAGGAAGTATTTTAAATTATGTTGAAACAGAAATGATGCATGATGGACAAGAAACAGGATAATTTAGTTTGTACTCATAGAAGATAATTTAGCTTGCACTCATAGAAAACGCAGGAGACTTGTGGATTGCAAAGGGACTTGAATGCCTGACTAAGGAATTTCTGTCATTGAGTAGGCAGTGGGAAGCCATTGAAGTTCTTTGAGCAGGGAATTCACACAGTCAATTTGATGGTTATGTGCAGGGCTAAGTGAAATACTTCGAATCTAGTTACGAAGAGTCCAATTGAGATCAAATTACAGTAGTGATGGTATGGTTAGAGTTTAGTGATCTTAAGACTGTTGCATGAGACATTTCAAGATAATCAAATACACTTGAATAAAACATAGTTTTTATATGAGATATTCAAAGTTAGGCCTTGCTATCAAGCGTCACAAAATGCAGAAACATTTTAAGCTTTGTGTTTCCTCTAGATTATCATTTGAAAAGAATGGCATGAAGTTCATGTGAAGAAGCAACTAACAGTACCTCATCTAAAATCTGAGTCCTAGAGTTTAAACCTATCATGTTGAGCTTAGGCTACGTTTTATTGTGAGGATTACAGAAATGCATATCTTTATTACTTCTAACTAGCCTGTTTATGCATTGAACTGCTGGAAACTCAAATGTTTCAGAACCGTATGGCAAAAATAATAAACACACATGGAATTTTTAAAAGGCTGTTAGACATTTAGAGCATTCTCAGACTAGTTGTATCAATGATAGGGGCTGTTTTCACATTCCCCCACCTCCCTTTGGGGCCATCTTCCTTCCAAGTTACAATATAGATTTTAAATTGATGGCAAATGTGCTTAGCATGACACTTTACAAATGATCCCTTTGGATTACTAAACATATAAATCATATCTGCTTATACAATGAAATAGTTTTCACCTTTAGGATCTCCCCCTTTCGGTAAGAGAATTTTTAATCTCACTTTTTAAATCAGTTCAACTTCCCTGAAATAAAAACCATTGCCTCTTCTCTAGAATGTTCTTTTGAAACTTTTCCTTCACCAGATTAGCTGACTCTTGAGCTCAAGTCCCCTCTCATCACATGCTGCCATGTCTGCAGTCACATACCTTGCCACTAACACTCTTAGAATTGAAACCTCCTGGCCTTTGAGTTGCTGTTCCATTCAGTCAGTATTTTATATCTCTTTTCTATGGTTGGATCACCAGCTGATTTGGAAAGAAGATCATGTGAAATTGCCTACACTTTTCGGCAAAAGACGAAAAATATGGAGAATTGTACTATTTTTTGTTCTAAGAAAAAAATCAGGTAAAAGGAAAAGTCTACCTTCACCTGTCAGTAATTTAGTAAATTAAAATAATATGATTGGGCAAAGGAACTCTAAATTTTGGAAATACAACACAAGGAACAGAACACTTTCTTTTAGACCATAAAACACCCTATTCTTTGGCTACAGGTTTTGAGAATTGCATGCTAGATTACCGGAGAAGAATGGGTCATTGACAGGGAAGTGCTGAAATAAATAATTCTAGCTGCAAATTTTCTGAGTACCCAGAGATGAAGTGAGCACACGAATTAACTATTATAAAACTTGCCTATTTGTGAAATAAATTATACTTTTTAATAAAAATTTGAAAGACATTATGATTTTTTTATGTACGTTCAGAAACTATCTAATTTTACAGAATAAAAGCAGCCTCCTCAGAAAATGAGTGACAGGGTGCCTGGGTGGCTCAGTTGGTTAAGTGTCCAACTCTTGATTATGGCTCAGATCATGATCTCAGGGTCGTGAGAAAGAGCCCTGAGTTGGGCTCTGGGCTGCTTAAGATTCTCTTTCTCTCCCTCTGCCCTCTTCCCTACCCCCCCCCCCACACACTCATGTGCACTCTCTCTCTCTCTCTTTCTCTCTCAAAAAGAAAGAAAGGAAGAAAGAAAGGAAGGAAGGAAGGAAGGAAAGAAGGAAGGAAGGAAGGAAGGAAGGAAGGAAGGAAGGAAGGAAGGAAGGAAG
>NW_022589708.1:38722758-38766693 GCF_004348235.1 Phoca vitulina | reverse complement strand
AAAGAAAGAAAGAAAGAAAGAAAGAAAGAAAGAAAGAAAGAAAGAAAGAAAGAAAAAGAAAGAAAGAAAGAAAGAAAGAAAGAAAGAAAGAAAGAAAGAAAGAAAGAAAGAAAGAAAGAAAGAAAGAAAAAGAAAAGAAAGAGAAAGAAAGAAAATAAAGAAAATGAGTGACAAGGGGAATGATAAAATATCTTTGAAAAAAGGGACAGAGTTGTGTGTGTGTGTGTGTGTGTGTCTTTTGTTTCTTCTCTCTTTTTATTTTCTTTTTAAGATTTTATTTATTTAGGGCGCCTGGGTGGCTCAGTCGTTAAGCGTCTGCCTTCGGCTCAGGTCATGATCCCAGGGTCCTGGGATCGAGCCCCGCATCGGGCTCCCTGCTCCACGGGAAGCCTGCTTCTCCCTCTCCCACTCCCCCTGCTTGTGTTCCCTCTCTCGCTGTCTCTCTGTGTCAAATAAATAAATAAAATCTTAAAAAAAAAAAAAGATTTTATTTATTTATTTGACAGAGAGAAAGAGAGCACAAGGCAGGGGGAGCGGCAGGCAGAGAGAGAAGCTCCATTCCAGGACCCTGGGATCATGACCCGAGCTGAAGGCAGATGCTTAACCAACTGAGCCACCCAGGTGCCCCATCTTCTCTCTTTTTAAAATGAGCAGTTTTTCATATTCTTTTCTGTCATTAAATTTATACATAATTGAATAATATTTATTAAGCTCTAAAGCTTGTATTTTCACAATTGCTTAAATGTAAAATATACTAATAGCCCCAAGATAAATATATTTAATAAATCAGATACATAACATGTAATTCTATCCATTACTAAAGTTAACAATCTCAAAATATATATTTAGTATATATAGTAGTTTATGGTATAAGGAAAGAGATTTTGATGGACTTCTGAGTCATGCAAGCTAGAACTTGCATCGATACTCACTTGACCACTAAGATAATGATGTCATTTACCAAATCACCCAGTTTTTCAAATATCTTTCTTCCTGAGTAAATTTGAAGATAATGCTGTTAGAATTAAGGAAAATTAAGTATTTAAAGTGCCTCACATGTGGAGGACAGTCAATAAAAGTACCCTTGCTTATGCCAGAGTCACTATGAGGATTAAATTGGATAATTTATGAAAATTTGGGGGGCCCTGCTTTACATGCAATTGCTTTTTATCCATTTGTTCATTCATCCAACATGTACATGTTAAATACTGTGTGCCACATATCTTAAGTGCTTTACTTTAAAAGAGTATTTTATATAAAATACAAGATAAATGTAAGAGCATCAAGGTTATCTTAAACATTAACTATATTTCTGGACTTGCTCTGTATTTAATGTAACAAAGGTTGATATCATTTTTAAGTGAAAAATAGCAGGTTAATCATGGGTTGTGATTATTTCATATTTTATGATGAAAGTTAATTTGGCCATATTACAATTCTAATTTTAATATGGTAAATTAAGGGTAATGCAGTTCTGATTCAGGATATTGTCCCCTTTCAAAATAATTAAATGATACACACAAATTACTAGTAAGCTGATAGCATAATTATGTGAAACCGAAGATTATTCATAATAAGCAATATATAATGTTTTAAATTGTGACAGTGGGAATGAGGCAGATGTGCCAAAAAGGACACTCATGCCAAAGTGATAAACAACTTATTTTGTCAATTTCAGGGTAGAAAAATCCCACTTTAGGAAAATAAAGAATTCCTAGTTTAGAGGAAGAGCTCATCTCCATTTGTACCATTTCTACTGTATAGCATATAGCCTGATACAACATTTATTACAGGAATAGAGAATATACAAGGATACAGCAGGGACTGGTTAAATTTGTGCATACAAACATGAAAATCACCATTTCTTTATCAAATAAATACACTATTTTAATTAAACTGGGCATTGTTATATTAAATAACTGGGTGGAGACAAATGAACATTTTAATAAATTTGAATAAACATATCAATTTTATACCAGTGAATGTTTATTTTAGGAAATATGCATTTTCCATTTTAACAATTATAAAGAATAATACCGCAGTATGGACACACAAAACTATTAATCAGGTCACCAAAATTTTTTGCATAATTTTAGCAGTTTGGTTCAATATTATTGCCATGTCATATTTAGTTAATTTTAGTCAAAGTCGTGTGACCTATTTGAAATGAGATAAGTGGTCCCAGTCCTGTGTCTAGAAAACATCTATGCAAATTGAAAAATACGTACATTTTGTAAAATTTTCTCACAATTATACCTAACCCACTGCAAACTCACACATCTGAAATTTTAAAGAGGTAATGGAGATTAATCATGTCTCAAAAGAAAAAATAAAAGGTGATCTCTGATTTACTGAGAGAGGGTTCTCTGAGTTTGCCACTTTTTCTCTTTCCTCCTCACTTCCTCACCCTCTTCCTACTCTAGACCCACACCTAACATTTTACCAGCTATGATCTTGATTTATTTTGAAGTTTTATTTTGCCAATGGGATTTAGGTAATTGTGTTATGAAAATGATCAAATTCATTTTCCTAAGTAGGCCAATAATGTAGCCTAATCACGTAGTTTGGCATATTTCATTTTTCAAATGCATCTGTCTTTAATTGGTATGCTTATAGTCTGGACATCTTCCCTATTCATAAGCACACATAAACCTTAATTACTGATTTTTTAAAAGGTTTCTCTAAAATTTGTTCCTAATACTTTCTAACCCCAAATCAATATTTATACTACCCATTTAAATAAAAGTCTCTAGAAAATCCTGATATTTAGTATCATAATGACATAAGAATTGTTTCAAAACTCATCCTCCAGTAAGGCTAAATTGATTTTCAGGCTCTTCTAGAAATAGTGAAATATTTTATTTTAGATCAAAATAGTTCTTTGGGATAATGAAAGAAGCTGTTTCAAACTTCTCTGTTTGGTTTTAGGACAGGCTATTTTGCATCTTGAAGCTTTGATTTCTTATTTATAAAATGAAAAATCAAAGCTTTTGTGATGAATCCCTAGTGAAATGACAACATGCCTCTTGAAGTGCATCATACAACATAATTACATTTAACCAGAACAAGTGACCCTTACTATGTACACAACACTTACTTTGTGTGCTACATTTCCATAATATTTTAAAAAAGTAAATGAGTCCTTGATCTCAAAGGCTTGACAATTTAGTGGAGGAGGTTTTACATACACACAGTAGAGTTTAATAATAAACAGACTGACAAAGCAACATCTAAGCAAGTGCACATTTTAAGAATCCTTGCAATCTAGGTTTAAGCTCCTCATATAGACAACTACTATGCAAAAATGTTCATTTACAGAAAATTAAAGTATGGAAATGATTCTTTTAACATCTCACTGCCTGTTGTTGTGCAGATGATAAGCCAGGTGGCCCTTGAAGTGCAAGCTGGTAGTGATGTATTTGAACCAGGTTCACTGAGATCAGTAATTTCCCAACATACCTGATGAGCATGTCACCACTGTCTCTTCACCCTTTTAGGGGAATAAAAACTCCTGACCAAGGAATAATTATATTGTTTACTGTGAGAATTAAGAGTTAAATATAAATATCTGACTATTTATTTAGTTTATGAGGCCTTTGAAAAAGCAATTCTAAGGGACATTATGGACGAGACACAACCACATGAGAGATCTGTGTGGCTTTCATTATATGGTTTTTAATGATTACAATTACTGAAGACCTTCAATGCACCGGGCATTATATACATAATATTCGTAATCTCATGACAATTTTGCAAGGTTGGTGTGATCCTTCTTATATTGATAAGGAAATAGAAGTTCACTGAGCCTGAGTAACAAACATACTCAGGAAATAGCTGAGCCTTGACTGATATATGTATCTGTTTACCTCTCTGACTCTAAGCCTGTGCTTGTTTTTATATTATTCCCCAATAAAGCACTCCCACTCAGTCCATTTTTACCTATTACACTGCTTCATTTTCTTTCTTCCATGAAGTCAATACTTTTTGTATTCCTAGCATTTAAAACACAGTGACTACTCAATGCATATTGACTGACTGTCTAAATAAATAAATAATTTGAACTAACTGAATCTCATCCCCCTTTCATTATCTGGCTTGCCCTTCTTTCAGGTGGCTTCCTGGAACAACATTTCTTTATTTCTTTAACCAAAGGGAGTTAAAATTCTAATTCTGTCTCTATATATCATATCTTCCAGTCCCTTTTTGTAAAACAAGCCTACTAGATAAATATATAAAACTGGGATAGCAAGTAAGAGAAGTAATGAGTCTAGTAACATGTGGAATTTAGATACAGTTATTATCATCTGAGATACTAATATACAGTATTTCCATATTATTCTTTTAGGTAAAAGATCCCAGAAGCTAGAGCTTTACATGAAATGAAGAAACAAACTCATCTTCAGGAGAGGTGAGCACTAGGCCAAAAGAGCAACACCTAGATTGTCCGATGTATATATGTCCTATTGTAACATTTAAAGGCTGTATACCAGCCAAGGAGTGAAACATCATGAAAATTGCGAATTCCTGTCAATACTACCAAATAGTTCTTTTTTCTCTTAAGGAAGAAGGGAGAAATTTAAAATTTACTGTCACATTACTGATCTTTAATTATCCACTATAAAATAGCTATTAATATATAATATTTTAATATACTTACATATTATGCGTAAATATATAATACATAGCATATAAATAATATATAAATATATAATTTATAAATAATATACAAATATATATTGAATTTATAAATATATAAATATGTAATATAGATATATAACTATAACAGCTAAAAAATGTGGATTATATGTAACTTTCACCTCTTTATGCTAATTAAGCCTCCCATGCTGCTGTTGTCATTCATTTATAAAAAAGTTACTAATTTTATATAACTAATGGTGCTACTGTCTTAACCTGGAACTAAATTTCAGGAAATTTACACATAATTTTAGATGCATTTAGTCTATCCAATCATTAGATACATCATGCCACTATTCCTCTTGCCATATGAGCAAGCACTTTTGTTTTATAAACATTTTTAGTAGTGCAACTACTAATGTTGCATTTTAGTAGTGCATCAGGATAATGCCAGTTAGATTATTTCTCAGTCATTTTCTGCATTTAAGACATAACCAACTTAGAGTAGCGTCTGGCCCCAACTTCCAAGCATGCCTCTGCTCAGTGCCCCTTCCACGGCTGTGTGTACAATTATTATTAGTATCATTCCCATTATCATCATTTTCTTTATCCCTAATATTAGACTTTCTTTGAACACTTACTCTGTGCTAGGCAGGGTGTTTGTCACATTATATGTATTTGCCTTGATACATATAAAAGTAGCTTTATGATACAATCATCATTGTTGTCATTCAATAGGTGAGGTGACACATCTCTCCACGGACACACAGGCAATGGGTGAAGGATCCACATTTAGACCCACGTGTTGCTGCATTCTGAGACAGAACACACCCACAGCAGACACGTTCTGTTGTAACTCTCCATGTATACTGTTTTTTGCCCTCAGCGACACAACTCCTCCAGGGTAAGGATTCTCATTTGCCCTGATCTGCTGTTCCTAATAGAGTATACACACTAATTAAGTATCTATGAAAGAATTAAAAGAATAAGTGAAACTAAATTTTCCTTTTTTTTTTTTACCTGAGTAACATTTTCTTGTCATTTGACTAAAATGCAAAAATGTCTAAGGACTCTACAAGATGATGTTGTATATCTATTTGGGCATCCTTTGCCTTGTGATATTAGCCCAATTTCACTAGAATATTTAATTTTCCAGTTAGAATCATATTACTGACCTCAATGTGATCTTATTTCCTACTCTTAGACCCTAGTTCCTTATTAATATTTTGCCCTCAGGTTGAAACTTTATTAGAATTAATTTTGAGGGTGCCTGGGTGGCTCAGTCGTTAAGCGTCTTGCCTTAGGCTCAGGTCATGATCCCAGGGTCCTGGGATCGAGTCCCACATTGGGCTCCCCGCTCCGCGGCAAGCCTGCTTCTCCCTCTCCCACTCCTCCTGCTTGTGTTCCTGCTCTTGCTATCTCTCTCTCTGTCAAATAAATAAATAAAAATATTGAAAAAAAAAAGAATTAATTTTGAATCCACAATGTAATACTAAGTAAAAGTATAGCACTGAGATGTAGTGAAGTAGATCAAATCAGCCTGTAATCTTAATTAGGTAAATATAACTTTATTCAAACAAAAACCACACAAAATATTTGTAACTATATTTCTTCTGCCTTTGTCTCTAGAAAAAGGCAAAGGAAAATATTGTTTACATTCCTAACACAAGTGACTTCCAATGTTCCATGTCTTATAACTTCAACATCAACACTGTCATCTATGAAGAATATTTCTCAACAAACTGCGAGTGATAAAATTGTTGTTCCTTCCATCATTAATAATTACTTTTGTTCCATATGGTAACAGAAAGAATGCTTCACCTAGTCTGTGCATTGCCAAGTCACGTTTCCTTCTGATACGGTAACTGCCAAAACTTTGCCCATCAAACACCTGGATCACACTGAGAAATGCAATCACTGAGGTAAGCAATAAAATGTTCCTGTTTTGCTGGATAGAGCTAATTAAAAGTCAAGGTGTTCAATTTGGTACATCACAGAGAGTAATGCTTTATACAGTGTAACCCAAGTTTCATTTATTTACTTTTTTGAATCAAATTAGAGAACATAGCATAATTATAATTTACCAACAGACTCTGAGTTCAGTCTGCTTAAAGTCAAAACAATTGATCAGTTCAATGTTAAAAAAAAAAGATAGATGAAAATCATCTATTAACTATATTGTAATTCACTATTCCATCAACTAAACAGAGGTTGTGTTTGTCAACCTTTTTTTTTTTCATTTCTCCACTATGTAGCCTTTTACAGTTTTTTTTCTTAATTGTTAACCCCATGAAATTTTAATGCCACAGATAAAGGATGTATAAGTGTTTCTGTAATGTATGTATATCTGTGTCTTATACAGAGAGTAAGGCCTTTTTACACCACCCCCAATAAGAACCAATTTTAGCACCTCTGAGAGCTATATCTCCCATCAAGAATGTATGAATAGACAAAGCTCAAAGTTTCAAATTATAGAAAACAATATTTTTATTTAATTTCAATGAGGCATTTATTTGCCAGCTCATATAGTTTTTTTGTAGAAAGAATTTTAAATGAAAAAAATGAGATAAATGAAGAGAAGCAAAGAAACTTTTTTAACCATCTTTAAATCAATATATAGTAGTTACTTCATGAGATGAGATATTGATGAATGTAAAATTTCAACTATAAAATATATTTACAAATAAAGTTTTAAGTTAACTCCAGAACTATGCAACAGCCCCTTTCTGTAAACTACAGTCTCTGTGGGGAAGGTGAGGATGTGCAGGGAACTGGGAACAAAGGAGAAAATCAACAATAAATATATCTATGTATCAGAAACTTTTGGTTCTAAATAGAAACACAAGGGGAAGAGTACCTGGATTTTTTTTTTTTTTTTTTTACTTTTTATCTGGTTAGACTGGTATTTTATAGCAGTTGTCTTACTTTTGAATACACTTTCTATGAAAAAATCATGAAAGACTGAAATTTGTCCTGTCACCCATCTGTGTCATATCTCTACTTCATCGTTACCTAAACGTCTTTGTTTAGGGTTTTGATTTTGTTGTTGTTGTTGTTTTGTTTTAATGGCTCTGTACAGGTAGAATTTAAATTGTAGAAAAATGCATGAGTTCATTTCAGCTGGTTTGGATGGACCACACACTAATCCCCTTGACTACTGACCCAATGCTATAGAATCTCCTAACTAACGATAAATGCTATTCTGTAACCATGAGTCTACATGTTGTTTTGGATTAGGATGTATCAAGCTGTTAACATTGTTAAATAGTAGTTGGATTTATGATTTGCATCTAGTTTTGGTGGGATTTAAAGGTGAATGCTGGTCGTATAGCTAGGATGTGCCTATGTGAACAGCATGCCTCCCACCATGAGCAGACTTTGGGGTACCTGGCACAGAGGTGCTTTGCATGTACTGTGGTGATGGTTTAAGTCCTGTGCAACCCACCCAGGAGTGGGAAGACAAAAGAGCCTTTACCTAATATCTCTGGACCCTTTTTAATGCAAATGCTTCTGCTGTTGCTGCTGTTTTGTTATCTTCTGCCTGTAATAAAGGTATCCCATAAGGTAAAGTGACTCTTGTGGGTCCTTTCAGCAGTGGGAAAATTAAAGGGATGAATGTGTAATTAATAGAGATAGTAATACAAATAATTCTCATCCATAAAAATATAAATTGTATCCAGTGGAATGCAATTCCTTAAGCCCCTCTGGTGACTGGCCTGTTTGGCCAGTTTGCATCCATTTATTCTACCATTCCTTATTTGACTTTAATATGTAGAATTTAGGGTTCCCCTTTGAACCACATGTAATAACTTATTGGCTCCCTCATTAATTAATGAATTAAAAAAAATCTTTGGCATGTTTTAATTTTATATCTGGATGAGAGTAATAATTGTATCCTGTTTTACATTTTACCCTTTATTAACTCAAATAAGGAGCGGCAGCACAGCATAGTTTTTAGGACCAAAGATACTAGTCAGACCACCATCTGGGTTAGAATCCAGATGTTGCCAGCTTTGTGATTTTGGCAAAGGTACTTAAATCCTCCAAGTATCCATTTCAGCAATAGACAAAGGGTTTGCGTAATATAACTTCCTTATAATATTTTTTTAAATCAATATGCCTTTGTTTCCTATCAGTGAAATGGGAACACTACCAGCTCCTATCTCATGGGATTGGGAGATGAGTAAATGAGAAAATAAATGCATGAACTCAGACTGCCAAATGTCTGGAGCTAAATATTAGGGACTACTTGGAGTAGCAGTGGGAGTAGTAGCAATATTTGAGTTGCTCTCATTTCTTTTTTTCTTTTTTCTTTATTTGTGACTAACACAATATTGTTTTTTTTTCTTTCCTGCCTTGTTCCGACATGTTTTAATTTGGTGACCTCCAAGGACAAATGATATTGAGTAAGGGACAGGTGGGGCTAGGTAGGGAAAGATAGGTAGGGGGCCATGGGATCAGGCTCACAAAATTAAAAAATGCGGGAGATGAAAGGAAACAAGAGACAAGGGAAGAAACCAGACTACCCTGTCCTAGGTGTCAGAGGTGGGGTCTTGTTATAACAGCTACTTGTGACCAAGAAAATTACTGGACCCTAAAAAGGAAGTAAGCCATTGAAGGTGTTATCACTAGTCATTGCTCTATGGTGATATCAATAGAGATGTTAAAAGGATTTAAGCTATCTATAAAAAACCCACAGCAAGTATAATTCTCAATGGGGAAAAACTGAGAGATTTTCCCCTAAAGTCAGGAACACGGCAGGGATGTCCACTATCACCACTGCTATTCAGCATAGTACTAGAACTCCTAGCCTCAGCAATCAGACAACAAAAAGAAATAAAAGGCATCCGAATAGGCAAAGAAGAAGTCAAACTCTCGCTTTTTGCAGATGATATGATACTTTATATGGAAAACCCAAAACTGCTAGAACTCATACAGGAATTCAGTAAAGTGGCAGGATATAAAATCAATGCACAGAAACCAGTTGCATTTCTATACACCAACAACAAGACAGAAGAAAGAGAAATTAAGGAGTCGATTCCATTTACAATTGCTCCCCAAACCATAAGATACCTAGGAATAAATCTAACCAAAGAGGCAAAGAATCTGTACTCAGAAAACTATAGAATACTCATGAAAGAAATTGAGGAAGACACAAAGAAATGGAAAAACGTTCCATGCTCATGGATTGGAAGAACAAATACTGTGAAAATGTCTATGATACTTAGAGCAATCTATACATTTAATGCAATCCCTTTCAAAATACCATCCACTTTTTTCAAAGAAATGGAAAAAATAATCCTACAATTTGTATGGAACCAGAAAAGACCCCGAATAGCTAGAGGAATGTTGAAAAAGAAAAGCAAAGCTGGCAGAATCAAAATTCCAGACTTCAAGCTCTATTACAAAGCTGTCATCATCAAGATAGTATGGTATTGGCACAAAACAGACCCATAGATCAATGGAACAGAACAGAGCCCAGAAATAGACCCTCAACTCTATGGTCAACTAATCTTCAACAAAGCAGGAAAGAATGTCCAATGGAAAAAAAAAAAAAGTCTCTTCAATAAATGGTGTTGGGAAAATTGGACAGCCACATGCAGAAGAATGAAATTGGACCATTTCCTTACACCACACACAAAAATAGACTCAAAATGGATGAAAGACCTCAATGTGAGACAGGAGTCCATCAAAATCCTTGAGGAGAACACAGGCAGCAACCTCTTTGACCTCAGCCACAGCAACTTCTTCCTAGACCCATCGCCAAAGGCAAGGAAAGCAAGGGCAAAAATGAACTATTGGGGCTTCATCAAGATAAAAAGCTTTTGCACAGCAAAGGAAACAGTCAACAAAACCAAAAGACAACCAACAGAATGGGAGAAGATATTTGCAAATGACATATCAGATGACAGGCTAGTATCCAAAATCTATAAAGAAGTTATCAAACTCAACACCCAAAGAACAAATGATCCAATCAAGAAATGGGCAGAAGACATGAACAGACATTTTTCCAAAGAAGACATCTAAATGGCCAAAAGACATATGAAAAAGTGCTCAACATCACTTGGCATCAGGGAAATCCAAATCAAAACCTCAACGAGATACCACCTCACACCAGTCAGAATGGCTAAAATTAACAAGTCAGGAAACGACAGATGTTGGCGAGGATGCGGAGAAAGGGGAACCCTCCTACACTGTTGGTGGGAATGCAAGCTGGTGCAGCCACTCTGGAAAACAGTATGGAGGTTCCTCAAAAAGTTGAAAATAGAGCTACCCTATGACCCAGCAATTGCACTACTGGGTATTTACCTCAAAGATACAAATGTAGTGATCCGAAGGAGTACATGCACCCCAATGTTTATAGCAGCAATGTCCACAATAGCCAAACTATGGAAAGAGCCTAGATGTCCATCAACAGATGAATTGATAAAGAAGATGTAGTGTATATATATATATATATATATATATATATATACACACACACACACACACACACACACACACACACACAATGGAATATTATGCAGCCATCAAAAACATGAAATCTTTCCATTTGCAACAACATGGATGGAACTAGAGGGTATTATGCTAAGCGAAATAAGTCAGTCAGAGAAAGACAAGTATCATATATCTCACTGATATGAGGAATTTGAGAAACAAGATAAAGGATCATAGGGGAAGGGAGGGAAAATGAAACAAGATGAAACCAGAGAGGAAGACAAACCATAGGAGACTCTTAATCTCAGGAAACAAACTGAGGGTTGCTGGAGTGGTGGGGGGTGGGAGGGTTGGGTGGCTGGGTGATAGACATTGGGGAGGGTATGTGCTATGATGAGCACTATGAATTGTGTAAGACTGATGAATCACAGACCTGTACTCCTGAAACAAAAAAAACCACTATATGTTAATTAAAAAAATTTAAAAAATTAAAAATGCATGAAAAACAAAAAAAAGAAAAAAAAAACAGAATTGAATTTCCTGGTTAGCTTTCTATAAAAGACCATCCCTAAAAGACCTCAGTAGCAACCCTGTTGGGACCCCTCTCATTCCTGAGAGCTTTCTTTCTGTATCCTTGCTTAATAAACTTCAGTCGCTTTACTCACTCTCCTTTGTCCACAAGATTAATTCTTCAACTCCGTGAGACAAGAACCTAGCTCTCCCACATCAATACAATCTGTTAAACACATAAATTATTTTGTTCAACCCCTTTCTCTTAGATTTATTCAGAGATTGTCTTATTTCTTTTGGTATGTGAAAACTCCCCAAACCTAGGTGGAAACCCCCAAACCTAGATATTGTGATTCAGATCACAGTATCAACCAGAGAATGCTGGACACACAGCCATACAGAATCAGAGGAAATTAAATGAAAGTGTTATATTATCTTCTTCCTTATAAATTACTTTTAATTACATCTCTCCATTAAGAAAAAAAATTGTTATTTACCTCAAAAGCAGATCCGGACAAGGTTTGATAATTTTCAAAAATCAACTAGTGATTTTCCCAGATTCTTCAAAAGTTTATCCAGTTAGGGATGAGAGTGGGAGAAAAGATTAGGTAGGCCAGTTGGAAAATGAAGTACTAATCATTCCCACTCTTAGGATGTGATTAGAGTAAATTACTGTTGAATTCAACTTGATAAAAAAAAAAATTCCTCTTGGGAATGAGGCTTGGACAAGTGACCTACAAAACAGATGCATGAGCAGTCACTGATACTTTCTTACTTTAAGCTGAACTGACTGAAATAAGGCTAAAGATAATTGATAAAAAACAAACACAGTTCTCCTATGTTCCACCCACCTTAAATAGGCAAGAAGATACTATTAAAATCATTATGTTCAAGAGGAGGAAAATAAGAAGTTAATTAAAATTCTATGCTCTATTGAACCCGGTATACATACTTTCCCCAAAGCAACAACAAATGCACCTCAGAAATGCAATCAAGGTGTCAAACTCATTCTAGCAAACTTATTGTGCCAACCCATTATTAATGTTGCCTCTCAGGAAATTTCCATGAACGGGGCCAAATATTATTCACAACTTTATCGTATTTTACATTATCCATTTAAAAAGAGAAGAAATTTATATAATGGAGAAGGATGAACTTTAAGGATATGCTCTGATAATAGAACCAATCTTTAAAAAAAAGAAAAAGAAAAAAAGTGTCTTGACAAATTTGTAAAGAATTTATGATACTGACACTAATTGGTGGCAAATTTGACAGGTTAAAGATAAGTGAGTTGTCTTAGTTGAGGAGCAATTCTGTAGATCCACTTTTCTATATTCCTTTCCATGCCAATCACTGAAAATGCCGGTAAACAGGCCCAGCTGAATTGAGCCATTGAAGGCAAGAGTACGGAATTAATTGTGTTCTCTTGCTTCTTTTCCTACTGCCAAAGAAAAGCACTATTGTCCTCCTTGAAGGATTCCCTTTCAGCCTTAAGGATCACTGCCAACTTCATTGAGAAAGTCAAACTGCATATCCAAGTGGAAGTAAGGGGGGTTCGCACCCAGCTTTGTTCTTGGGAGAGGGGGTTGTGATGGGTTCTAAACGTAAGCATCACACTTTAAGTTTATTTTAAAAGTGGCTTAATGAAAAATGAGAAACACAGAAGAGTGAAAAAGAAAACAGAATAAAGTATAAATTTATAGGCTGAATAAAAGTTACACTGAATGCTATTTATAATGTGGTCCATGTACGCATGCTATGAAATTACACTTGTTAAATGCATCAGAGCCTCTGAACCACAGAGAGCAATCTTATCTGAAGTAATAATATAAATGTCCACTTTCACAGATGAATGAATACATTGGACTAAAAAAAGCACTTTTCTTAATGTGACCTAATTAAGGGTGTAAATTAAAGAAGATTTGACCCATAAAAATGTCAGATCTCAAATATAACTTATTTGAGGATTTGAAGATAACCCACATAAAACACAAGAACTGTTCAGTTACTCCCCAAGAAAAGGACGTGCTAGTATTCCTTATGGGATTCAGGTTAAGTTGACTGGATGATTAGGACTAAAATATATGATATATTAGGAAAAGCGTAACATCACTACATAAATGAAAAATGACATTAAATTTCCAACATGGAGTTTGTCTGAACTTAATACAATTTAGCAGCCTAATTGGCAGTTAAGACTCCATATGGGAAATGTTAAATAATTTTAAGGTAAGAAAATATCTACTTTCTCTTTATGAGCAGAAGATTATATGCTACAGAAACTTTTGCTGTAGATACTGGATACAAGGATACACCTCTCCATAACCAAAAAAAAAAAAAAAAAAAAAAAGTGTTATATTCATTAGGTTAAATGTCTTCATAGCTCTTGGCACTTGTAATAAGGCTGGGAGGGAACTAGTCTGTAATTTTATTCACTGTTCTAGTTGGATTTCATTTTCTTACACTTCCTGCAACAAAGACACATTGTTATTTTGTTGTTGTTACTGAATTCTGGGCAAATAACCCTACAGAAAATGTCTAAAAAACCCTGGATATGTAGAGTAAAAACTGTGAAATGCATAAGCCAACCGTTTTATTTGGTAATAAATTCAATCATATGGCATAACTGCCATATGGCACAATGGATTTTGTTTGTTTATCTGTGCTTCATTAAAATGAGCTCCCAGCATTTCCTCTTTGTTTGTGAAAGATCTATTATAAATGTGACTCCCTGCAAGCCAAGCAAGGTGAAATGTACACGTACACCTTAAATTAACTTTCCAAGTGGCCATAGCTTTCTGAAAAGTATGAAGCCATAGAACATGATAGTATTCAACCGAAGATTGGCCTGAATTAAAGATCAAAAATTAATCAAGCTCCTAAATATTTTGGCATTGCAGCACCTTCACACTAAAACCTATTTATCCTAAATACATTTTCCTAACAAGTAATTTTCTGGATGTCACCACGATTTACCAGGGTCAGCATCTAAATGTAGAACAAGTAACTTATTTAAATTAGTTTATTTGGTCAGAAAAAAAGCTAGCTGACCTGGCATGCATCATATGATTATTAATTTAGTTGTGCTTGGGATTTAAAACATCTTCTTTGCAGTAGCAGGTGGTTTATAACAGTGAATTAAAGCACACACGGTTAAGATCATGTTCAGAATATATCAAGTAAGAAACAGAATGTCCTTTTAGCAAGGCTGTACTGGATGGAAAAATAAAAGGCTACATCTTAAATTAAAATTCATTGTGGGCCTAAAGCCTTAAGAAGTTTACAAGTTTGTTTGTTTGTTTTCCTTTTGAGTTTGGTTGTTGATTTTGTTGTTGTTATGATCCTTATCCTTTATTAATTGGGTTTGGATCTTTTGGATCTTAACCTGGAATAAAATAGTTAATGTATCTTTGCATTGTCTATAAGCAATCATCTATGAGAGCTTACAATTGTTGGGGTCAGCACACCACCTTCCACTTCCTTCTGAATACTACCATTGCATCGGTAAATAAAGAAAGATTATTCACTTCCATATCAATCTTTCTTTTTTTAAAAAAATTAAAAGTGACTATTAAAGTGTCTTTCAAACAGATTCTTAATCTATACTTCTAATGTAAGATAGGCAAATGCAGAATGCACTATTCATCAATAAACTAGCAGAGAAAAGAGTCATGGAATAAAATTTAGTCAAGTAGACAAAAAAAAAATGTGCAATCTGGAATTGTGGCGATTTACGTAGGGAAATGACACAAATTCATTTGTTCCCTCAAGATGCAGGAGTAGAACTTAATCTCAGGCACTGATTGACCAAATGATGTAATCTACCCTGAGATATGGAAATCTACATGTCTTAGAAATGTTTAAGCAATGATCTGTAATGGCTAAGATAAAGTATGCAGGAGTGAGCCAGGTACATAACCGCAGGACCCCAAAGAATGATGCAAGCTAGTTAGGAAGATACTGAGCTAGGTAGTCATGAGGTTGGGTTTAGAACATTATGTTTTAAGCACTTTAATGGCCTTTGTTTTATAGCACCAGATCTTTCATTGTCTATGTTTTTTTTTTAGAAAATATGTAACTATATACAGAAAACGATTATATACTCATCTTACTCTAAATTTATAACTTCATATGCCACTTCTTTAATAATCTCATGCTGTCCCTAAGAACAGAGAATATATTTCAATCTATGAAGAATTTAAGAAGACTTTCTATTTTTTTCCAAGCCTATATATGTATGTAGTGTGTGAATCAAAAGTAAGTCTCTAAATTCTACGACACATCATGCCTGGGCATTAAGAGATAAGTATCTTTATAAGGCCCCAAAGAAGGCTGATGGTGCTTCCAGAAAAGGCATTAATAATTATGTCGTTGTTCTTACTCGGGGTCTCTATGCAGTTACATGATGAAATGTGCAATATAGATTTTTCTCTGTACCCAGGCCACCCCTGTGGATGCTGATGCTATTCATTATGAATGTGAATCTTCACTAGCCCTCACTCAAGGCCCTCACCTAGAATGAGGGGTTAGAAATGAGTGTTGAATTCCTCTCTTTGCCACCCAACAACTTGGCTTTCCCTACCCAAACCCTCTCCTTTTGCTTCTCGCTTTTTCTCCTTTAATCTTTGTACCATTCAATTTTAGAGATCCAGTTTAAAGTATGACTTTTGCTAATTATCTTTAACTCTTCCCTGCCCCAAGAAATCAAATTACTTTCTCATTATTGCTTACATAGTATTTTATATGAAGTTCAGTTACATCGTATCAGTGTTTAGTCACAGGAATACTTGGTCCAATATGACAAATATTAGGTCTCATTAACATTTGAGTCTTCAGTGTCAAATAATAAGCCCTCTGTAAAACCTTGCTAAAATACATTGATATTTTTTTCTATTTATGTAACATATTACAGTTTTCAAGTTACTGTCTCATGTATTAAGACACAGATTTTGTAATAAGGAGTCAGCATATGTTTGAGTAGCTTAAAAACATCTTGTTTTGAGGAAATTACTTGGTCCACTGCAGAGGAAATTGGCCTAGAGACACTTTCCATTGGGAAGGAACATTCCATTGTTAACAGAATCTATCTACTTATTAACCTATTTAACAACTACTGACTTCTTACCATATACTCTGTAAGATTCTGAGGACACCAGTTCATGACAAAGTTGGTCCCTCAAAACAACTCAGAACTGAGCAGTGAGACAGAAAAATATGCAAAGCTATCATAAAATAATCTTCACCTCTTTCAGGGTACTCCTATATAAATATTTATTTTTAAAAATGTGGGAATTGTTATAAAATATCAGAATCAATGGACATCCATGAGATTTGCAAATATAATTTATTTTGCCCTCCTTTGTAGTTGGAGACATGCAGATTCTTATTCTTGCTTCTCCTAGAAGCTCCCAACTATTTGTCCCACAAGCAAACAATGAGCATGAGTTATTAATTTAAAATGTGTTGAACCTGCAGGCCTCATGAGCTACTGTATTGGGACTGGGGAAATCTGCTCTGTGTTCTGCCAGAGAATTACAACATACTGCTGCCTAGAGCAATATTAACTATTAATGTCTTTATTGTGGTATCTTAAACTTTTTTTTCCATCACACAGAATAATTATTTTTCTCTGCCCTTTTCCACATTACTTTGTATTGTACTCTCTAATCTTTTTTATATACTATCAGCAATCTCAAGAGAATGCCACTTAAATATATACCCCTTTCAGAATTTTTAGTTAGAAAAAGTCCTTGTATGATAGCAATGAATAGAATCCTCTTGATGCAAGATCATATGAATATTGCTCTTTGTAAGAAAAAATCTTTTGTTATATAGTGGAAAGTTGTCTGGATTTGAGAGTGCAAGAGACTTGGCACGACTTGGGATCTGCCATTAAATCAATGTATGTAATCTTATAGAACTCATGTGGTTGCCCTGGGCTTCAATTTTCTCACCTAGCTCTAGATTATTTGTTTTTTTTTTTAATGGTATAATTGATCACGATAAATATACTCTAAACACATTCAAGAACTTGAATCTATCTTAAGATGACCAAGTTGAACTTATCGACAAGGCCTCTCCCAACATCCATTAATTGGTCTAGATTCCCAACTGGGTTTCAATGGTGTTATTTTTTCTTATTTATTAATAACTGAATTACAGATGTGACAGTTCCAGCTACAATAAAGGAAATTAATGTCTACATAAATAAAATAGGGCATTTAACTATAGCCATCAAGCATTTTTTTTTACATGGTAGAGATGCCTGCCAAAAGGGATCAATATCTCTGAAATGTCTTACCTCTTCAGCACATTATATGTACATTCTAGGTTATTGCTAACAATAACCTCATGAAGAATATGTTAGCGCCATTTTACAGATGAGAAAGTTGAGGCTCAGTGTGAAATTAACAGTTAGGAAGCAAGGATCCTACTCAGCTCAATGTAACTTTCCCATACCAGAAATCTTCCAAGGAGATGAGGCAAATAATATTGCTTTTAATGTATAGATTAGTTCACCCATGAAATTAATTTCATTCTTTCTGAGAAACAATTCTTCTGCTATTCTTTTGGTACAAACATTGAAAAAACAATTACTCAAGTGAGCTCATCAAATTTAGTATGCAAATTCCCTAATTTTGTTGTAGGCGTTCTTATTCATTCATTCATTCAGGCATTAATATAACTGCTTTTAAATTAGCTTGATTCTGCCCTTTAAACTTGGAAAGACAAAATCTGCTCACTTTATGGACATGTTACAGTAAAGGACCTCTTTCTACCCATCTTTATATTCTTACCTGACTCACAAAAGTAAGTTCCCAGAAGTAGATAGCAAATAAATCAAGACTGCCATGGTTTGCTACTTTTGAATGGACAGACATATAGCAGCATATTTCCTGCAAGAAATGAGAGATGTAACCACCCAGAAATCCCTCCTTTCCTAGCCTCTCCCCAGTTAGAGCAAATCAACACGTGGTTGTCTCCAGCATAGCACCTCTATTCACACGTTTAAGGCAAAGAACAGTGCTCTCCATCCTTTATAAAGATACACTTGGTTGAAGAGAAAAACTTTCATTACCTATGTTTCTTTTCTGTTTTTAGCACTAGCTGAAGCCCTATTTTGATTTTCCTTTATTCAGATATGTTTCTTTGTAAAGCAGTTTTATGACACCCATCCTCAGTTAGTATGATTATTAAATTACGAAAGCATGGTTAGGAGAGAGTTTGTGCCTTCAATTAAACTTACTGTCATCTCACTCTTGTTTAATCTAAAGAAAATATAAGGTATTAGAGAACCAACTTATTCTGAATATTAAGAAGAAATTAAAAGTTTTCAAGAAGTCATTAAAAAATACCCAAGTTTCTGTACTTTTCCTTCATAAAACATCTAGTCACAGTAGATTAGAAAACATCCATTATTTATATGTATGTTATATACTATTGCTCAAAATTAGTTCAGATTAACTGGTTAAACAATCAGTACTAAAGAATCACCCCCAAACACTACCTTAATTCTCAAAATATACTTCATCTAAAGAGTTAAACAACAACAAAAAAATAGCTTGCTATCATGCCTAGCCATGACTGCATGTGTCTTTATTTTATTGTAATTTATACAATTATTCTGAATCATAACTTTATTTGTTTTCAAATACTAAATAATAATGAATCTACAATCTCAAAAGAGTAAAGTGCATGCATTCCATAACTACTAAATATTGTCAAAGCAATGGCATTTATAGTACGCCATACTGCTATCCACTGGAGACAAAGAAGATCAAACTGAGTTTTAAGTATGCACAGGTCTTTGTTATTCATGACAAATACAGCAAATGAAAGCTCTAGACTCAACTAGATAAATGACTAGTGAGGGTCTCAGATGTAGTAGGCATATATATTCATTTGAGGACTTTAATATACACTTACTAAGTATCCAACATGTACATAGGAATATTATAGGTATAATGAAAAATAAGGGTATATAAATAACCTGTTCTCTTTCCTCAAGCATTTTTCAAGCTTGTGAAGTAGAAAAGGATGTTAAAAATTAATTCTGTAACAAGGTAGAGGTCCTATGAGACTTCTTAATCAGTTCTTAGCTGTAAAACAATAAACATATTGTTGGCTGCCCAGTATTAATTTATGACAAACCCAAAGCACTTTTCAAGCTACATTATTCTTTATTAAATTTAATAACCTAACATCTACTAGAGTATCACCCCTACCTTTCTTGTGGTATTGTTTGTTGATGTAGATCATTGACCTCACCTGCAGTAATTCTCTCTTGTTTTGATTAATTTTTTGGAGAAGGAAGTGGAGGAGGAGGAAACAGAAGGAATCTTCTTTTGAAATACACAGTGAATTAGAAGAAGTGGGAATAGAAGACAGATTTTGGATTCTCTTTGATTTTTCATCTACCCCCTCCCCGAAATGGTCATTGCTGTCTACATTAGATTTCAGCTGATCTGGGATAGTAATACATTGTTCAGGAAGCTTTATTCCTGTGGGGCTAAAACCTTTCACTGGTGTTGAGAAAGAGATTGCTTTATACCTTCTGTGTGATGCATTCCTGTCAATGGCATGAATGTATTTATTTTCACCCCATTGGGTTTTACTAATTTAGATATCCCCAAGATCCAGATGGGTCCTGGTGTAAGTACCTAAATTAACACATTAAGAAAGTGACTTGTTTATGTCAACATAGCCAGTGGCAAGCCTGGAACTAGAAATCAGGTTGTGTGGAAGGAGAAGGACCCTGGGCTTGGAATCAGTGCAGAGTGCAAATCCTCTTTCCGCATCTCACGAAACTTCTGACTTTGGGCAAGTCTTTGAGCCTTAGTTTTCTTGCCTGCAAAATTGGAAATGTGCAGAAATGTGTGAAAATTTAGTGGTATAATGGAAATAAAGCATCTGTGTCTGCCACAGAGCAGGCACTAATAAAATGTTCACCTTTTTCCCTTCCTGGCTCCAAGATCACTGCTCTCCATGGTATGCCACCGGGCTTCATACAGACATGGATCTGGACCTACGGTGTCAGATTCTGCAGCACCTCAGTGACTCTGCAGCCTGAACACAGGGCACGTGCATTAATGTTGCTGGTGCAAGAATTACACAACCTTGTTAGGGAACAATTAATTCTTACCCTTTATTGTTAATCCTTATTCCCCTTACCCACACCTTGTATTGGTGTGGTGTAGAGGGCAGATTTAAAATAAAAGCTTTTTTGCTTTACCTGGACAGACATAGGAGGAAACAAAAACATGGGAGGAAAGGAAGAATCTCTGCTCTTCCCTGTGTTACAGAAATATTAAGCTACAGAAAAATTACAACGTAATTATAGACATGGTAATACATGAAGAAGGAGAAATAAGTTCTGGAAATTTTTGAACCTGTGTCTCACTTATCTCTTTCATTATCAGTATCGTCATCATCCAGTCTAGGATGCATTTGAAATTTATTTATTCTTAGTTTTAAACTCAATACAATGCAGAATAAGTGATCTATAATCACCTCTCATATATTCCAATGGGCTTGTCTCTTACATTCTCACTTATTTTTGCTTAATTTGTCTCAGATTGCCCTGATATAGTGTCCTTTTAAAAAGATTCTTCTAAATGCTATAATGACAATCATTACAGTATATAAATGCATCAAGTCAGCATGTTGTATACCTTAAACTTACACAATGTTATATGGCAAATATATTTCAAGTAAAGAAAGTTTCTTCTTAAGGTTTATATGTCTGTTTATATAATTTTACATAATACTGAGTTCAGAACAATGGAAACATGATTTAACATGTTAAGTATCCTAATTTCCTATCCCTCAACACTCTTTGTATTTTAAGAATTTCAAAGCATCTTTTTTTACATTTTCCTTCATGTATTAACATACAAAGAACTGAGAGTTTTGAGAAATATGATGATAAAAGATTTACAAAATAGGTATTATGTTTAAAATGAACAGCCTAATTTTTAAATTGAAATATACCTAGTTTCTGTTAATTATTAACTTAGAATTATTAATATATTAGTATATGAGATTTACTTTTTGATTGAAATTCTTCAAAATAATCTAAATTCTCCACTAATATTCAATATAGCTAACATTTATTGAGCACTTATCATGTGCCAATCACTATTTCCAGTGTGTTACTTGTACTAATTTAGTATTCCTAGTGGTCTATTAATATCCTTATTTTCCAGATCAGAAAACTAAAGTACAAAAAGGTTTAAAAAATTGGACATGTAATATATGTAGTAAGTAGTAATTAGGGTTCCAATTTAGACTATATGGTTCCTGAGCCTGGGCTTTGGGTAATACACTGCCATAAGTTAATTAACATACTGAAGCTATTTCACTTTTCATTTAACCATCTTAATCAACCAATAACATTGTTCTATAGTAAACTCTAGTATACTCATAGAGTGAAATTTTGCCTCTGTTAAATAAGTGCTCATTAGATCAATGTAGCTAAGATACTAGTTTATAAATGGATTTTTTTTAAAGATTTAATTTGTAGATCAGTAATTTATATATGGAAACAATATTATAAATAGTGGTTAGATGTCAAAGGTAGTTATAAAGGCCTGTTTAATCCATTATTAATTAACTAATAATTAATTAAGGCATTAATGTTCCTATTTCCTGTCAGCAAGGAGAAAGGTATGACAATGAAGAGTATAGAGAAGTTTCTTCCCTTTCCTAAAAAGGAGTAGGGCTAACTGCAGGCAAAAATTTAAAACAGTTGAAATCTGACTTTGGTACTTCCCAAATATCCCTAGTGTCCTCAAGCTATTTTAGTCCATCATATTTTATTTCCATGGCAATCAAGATTTTTATTTCATTCAGCCAATTGAACTTTGCTATGTGTTAGGTGGGAGTTCAGACTTTAAATGAGTAACAATATATAAATAACAACTGTCACATAATGGACCCAGATATATTTATATTATAAAAAGATACTCCTTACCAACATTAATAGTAAATTAATTGAATTTGGTCTCTAAATGAGGAGAGACAACCCAAATGGTCCTAGAGGCAGATTTTTCCCCCTGCCTTTGGTAGTTTCATAAAAAGCTTGCTCAGCAGACCCAATGAGCTCAATGGAAGAGCAGACATGGTATTCTCTGAAGGTGTCACCTTCCAAGGCCACTTTTTTGACCAGAAAGTGTAGAATTTTACCTGTACGTGGCTGTTCAGATATTTCTGTCCCTTGGTCTCTAACATGTAAAGCATTGTTGGGGTGGAGAACCCTTCCTAGAGCATTTTCCCTGTTGTGCTTGTTCTAGCTATGTCCAGCCTAAGCACTCTTCTCTGTGGGATGATGAGAGTTTAGGGGGACATTGGTTTTGACTCTTTCCTTGATAATCCAATACACTGCTGGATGCTAGTGTGTGTATGTGTTTGTGTGTGTGTGAGTGTCCTCTTTACACTACAACAGAACAAAGGCTTATGCTATGGGGAAGGGCATTTTGAGCATGTCCTTGCTTCAGCCATCTAGAGGACAACTCCCCTATGCATTTCAAGGTTTTTTGCTTTGTTATAGGTATGTATATATAACATATCTAGCTAGCCATAGTTTCTCTAACTGCACTAGTGTGAATACCAACAGCTCATGCCATCTATTGCAAGGGAGTCAGTACTGGGGACAAGAGCACTTCTTTGTCCGTAAGGATCATTTGCAAATCAGTTGTTTATATGTCTGGCATTTTGTTAATGAAAGGAATGCTTTTATTATTTTTTTCTAGATGAAGTAGATGCTTTGGGATCTTTTTAGCACCACTTGTTTTTGCCAAGTAAAAGGATATTACACAGGTATTCTCATCAAAGTAATTAGGTTGTTAGATAGGCTCTGCATGTGGCAGTTAATGTGATACATTAGTTAAATTGTAGCCCCAAAGGCTTGTAGGATCAGAACTGCAAATGCAATCTGAGTTCCCAAGTCCTATAAACCTACTGCTTTAGGATATAGCTCCTCTATAGTAAGAGGGAACACTGCAATAGCAGATTATCATCATAAGGGTATGAGCGGATTCTCCTGGAGAAAACACTTGTGTAAAGATATTCAGCGTTTAGAGAAGCACATTTGGATATGCTGGAATTTTTTCCACAACTCCCAGACATGCCAATCAAAGATAACACAATGCAAGTATCTCTGAATGACACTTCAAGCTGCATTCATAAGCAACCTGCCTCATTCAAAGTCAATGAAGAGACAGGACTTACAAGCCCATGCTGAAAAGTTATTGAAATGTGACTGACATCTCAAAGAAACTGTGTCAAAGGCTTGCATGACCCAGTGCTGAAACACAGTGAGGTTAATCAAAGTTATGGCAGTTGGGTACCACAGAGGTCTTCCCTAAGTTTATTTATTTATTTAATTTAATTCATACACTCAGTGGGTTTATTATCACCCTCTGCTCTCCCTCTAGCATTTAACCCCCAGTTTGTATTATTGGTTGTAAACTTTTGCTTCAGTTGCTGTTTAGAAAAGCGGATGTAGAGTGTCATTACCAGTGAGGTTTCTATGGATAAACACTGGTGTTACGTCTCTTTCCATTTCCTGAATTCCTCTAGGAGATACTGAGCCTCCATGTGTTCCAATCTGAGGTGCCACCTAGGAATGAGGATGGAACAGCTAGTGTACAATCCTGTTCAAAAAATTCTGACCAGTACATGAGTTTGATGATTTACTGAAACCCTACCTGCTCTCAGAAAGAGTCAAAAAGGGGATGGCAAAGGTAAGTTTGATCTTGGTCTATCTATCCATATTGTCTCTTCCCAGTGGCAGACATATTCTCCTGTCTAGTGTAACCACTTGATTACTGGCAACCTATTTTTTTTTTTTTAACTCGATGCCACCTCAGGACAGAAGACAATCCTCTGAGAACAATTGTAACATAATCATGAAAAAGAGTTAGCAGTTCTGTTATATGTATATTTTATGCTGAATATTTCCATGGATTCTCTTCAATATCACTGTAAAATACAGAAAGTATATCATCACCTGACAGTGAAAATAGCTAATAACCTTGCCTAACAAAAGAAGGGGAGAAAGGGAAAGGAAACCTCTCTATGATATACAGAATCTGGCAAATGCTGTAATTATGTTCATGGTAATTATGCCCATGGTTTAAAAAGCACAAGCAATTATGAGGTATGTTTATAGATGTAGAAGGTAACAATGCATAGTAGAAATTATATGCATGAGAAATGTGTGCATGCGCACATATGTGTTTGTTTCAATCCAATATTCTGGCCTTATTTCAACTGTATATTTGGGTCTAATATATCTTGGCTTTTTTTTTTTACCTTATGAATCTATTAGGAATAAGCCACTCATTAAAAGACTATAATCACAAATGTCAACATGATTGGCTGCTAAGTGTTCACATATCTACTCTTCCCACGAATCAAATATATATATATATATATATTTATTTATAACAAAGAATCAATATATATGTAATGAATATATACTATGTAAATATATAACATATATTTATTTTCTACAGCTAAAAGATCTAGAAAAGAAATTTGTTTTTCTATTTTGCCAGACAATTCTACTACAAGATAAGTGCTAGATTGGATAATATCTATAAATTCTCTATTCTGGAATCAATCCACAATTCATATGAAAGTCTGTCCCAATAATATAAGAAAAAATAAAAGAGAAAAATGACAGTAAAATGACTACATTCCTTGTTATTATTTTAAAAATTTTAAGAAGGGATGAGAGTTAAGACTTGTGAAAGATCACCTTGGAAAGAAAGTATATCAAACATGACTGGCAATGGACTTTTCTTTTATGAAGAATAATGGTTTAATGTTTAATTAATCTTATCCATTTCTGCATTTATGGGAAGGCAGAGAAGAGTCTGCTTTATAATGTGGAAAATTAAATATTAAAACCTCGGTGCCTACCAGACTTACATTTTCTTATTATGAATGGGCATTTTCACTTTCTGCACACACAAAGAAAGAAACAGGAGACAGATGTAGTCACTTAGCTCTGCAGGAAAGGATTATTTCAATGTATCTCTGATACCATCTTGCTATTAGAAACAAAACATGTCAAAGATGAATAAATGTTTAAAACCCAAACAACAACAACAAAAAGCAGAACTATAAGATGACCATAATATATAAGGCCTTAATTCTATATGTAGTGAAGTAATTCATCAGCTTTTTTAAAAATATATGAATTATTTAAAATTTGTAGATCTAATACTCTAAAATGGTTGTGTTGCTTACAGGATATTACATCAGTTTTTTTTTTTTTTTTAAAGATTTTATTTATTTATTTGAGACAGAGAGAATGAGAGAGAGAGCACATGAGAAGGGGGAGGGTCAGAGGGAGAAGCAGGCTCCCTGCCGAGCAGGGAGCCCGATGCGGGACTCGATCCAGGGACTCCAGGATCATGACCTGAGCCGAAGGCAGCCGCTTAACCAACTGAGCCACCCAGGCGCCCTACATCAGTTTTCATATTCTATGATGTCTGTTGCAGTGAGAAAACTGAAATAAGATATTTATTAAGTAAATATGAATAAATAAATAAATAAATAAATAAATAAATAAATAAGCTACTAGGTTAAAATGTAGAAATAACAATTGAGAACAGCGAAAAGAAAGATCAGATGGTTAGATGTTTAATTCAAATTGGTGCTTACTTACATTACTTATAGTTTGGACTTGATGATATATTTTGTAATTAAATATGAAATTTTGACTTATATTTTAAACTATCATTTGGACCTGTGGTCTCCAATGTATTATTTATCCCAAAGCAGGGATTGTAGAAAGGGTCCAGGAAGTGTCCATATCACAGGACTCCTACCTCTTTGGAGATGGATGTTAAATAAATTCATCTCCACTGATCATCAGAGAGACTTTGCCTCTGGTGTCCTGCTCTTGGAAAATGGAATGGATTTGAAAGGAAAAGAAGGCACACTTCACAGTCGTTGTTCCTAAACTTGAAGGGTTCGTATGTGTGATTTAACATGGCAAATTCTTCCAATTTTTTTGTGTATATTACTAAACGTGTTGACATCTTGGTTACTAACCCTACAATTTATTGCTTTTGAGATTAAACCAGGATAGAAAACATTACATTCACAAAATCTCAGTGACATGACTTTTTTCAGTATTGCTTATGAGAAAGCATTAATAACTATTATGGGGAAACGTTGTAGAAAAATTGGGGGAAGTTCAAAAAAAGTTTGGAAGACAAATAAAATCCAAGAAACTAAGTGCAAACTACTTTGTCTTATTTTCACGCGACTTTCGGCTCCTGCCTCAGGGGTCATCTGCAACTACACAGTACGGTACCACCTAGACCAAGTGCCTCTGAGACAGGAAGATTAGGTATGAGAAACATAGGATCGCACTTACAACAGACCCTGTGTCGGCCTGCGGAACCCCACTCTTGTTCTGATAATAGAAGACCATCTTTCAATGAGAGCTCAGCTGCTGCCCACTCACCCATCCACACATTTGATTCTGAGATCTCACACCAAGTCAGTCAAAGCCTACCTGAAATTCCTGCTGCTGTTATCAGGAAGGAGGTGTTCTCTTCTCACACGGATTACAAATGCAAGTGTCTACTTCAGTTTAATTATCTACCAAATTGCTTTCTGTACCTATAGATATGACTTAAATTTCAATTGGTAAGTTATATGAAAGTATAAGGGATCAGAGAGTTAGAAAATTAAAGTTGATTTCCTGATCGGGGAAACGAGGAAAGAATGGATATTACCTCAGCCTCAATTTTCACTTCGGTCCTATCAGCAACCAATGCTTTCATTTCACCACGTTACCATACCTTCTCACCTCCAGGAATATATTTGAATTACTTGAAATATACTTCTCATTCTCCTTCCCTCTCATCTTCCAATCCACAATTAAAAGGTTATGCCTTTCAAGAAATCGTTCCTGATTTCTCAGCTAGAAATATCTTAGGGATTCACAATCAAGTTTACTTTCTGGTACCTATGTAAACTGAAACTGCAGTTCAAAGACTTTCCATTTTCAGCATGTTTACATCAATAACTTAAATTAAGATACAGAAGGCATGTGTGTCAAATAGAAAGTATCCCATAGATCATAGCAACAGTGGCAGATAACAGCAAAAATGCAAAGTAATTTTAACAAGCCGTAATAGTGGCTCAAAATCAACAATAGAGAAGTTAGTAGTAATTCATGCCAAGGGCAGAACGTAGCATTAAAAAAATAAGTGACTTTAAATATATGACTACAGATATGGTTGACAAAGTATACATCGAAAAGATTGAGGTCCTTAATGTATCAGGTCAATAAAATTCAGGAATTTAATACAAAGTGTTTTGTCAGACAGAGGGAAAATACTCCTGATCCTTTGCATTCCTTAAGGCCATACTCAGATGTAATTATACCTAGGAAATCTATCCTGAGTACTTTATGTGTTTTCTAAATTTCTACAATAATCATTTTGTGTACCAGAACTTAAGATGACATATTCCTGTAAGATATTTCAGTAATGCTTCTCAAAAGATGCATTCATAGATTGGGTACCCATATCATGAGAAACAACACTTCAAAAGTACTCTGCCACAGTCAGACCATATGTAGGCAATCTTGTGCCCATATAAAATCTGCATATCAGATTTTCAAACAAGAAATACAAGATCTCAAAAAATAATAAAATAAACTAAATTTGGAATGTGACATCTTGATCTATCTGCAGTGGAAGAGGGCCACAATAAGCTACTCCAAAATTTTGATGGGTCTTAAGTTGGAGAAAAATTGATCAATCCATTTTTTTTCCAGAGGGTAGAAAGAGGACCAACATATAAAGGTAAGAGAGAAGTGGATTTTTTTTTTTTTAAAGATTTTATTTACTTATTTGACAGAGAGAGACACAGCGAGAGAGGGAACACAAGCAGGGGGAGTGGGAGAGGGAGAAGCAGGCTTCCCGCAGAGCAGGGAGCCCGATGCGGGGCTCGATCCCAGGACTCTGGGATCATGATCTGAGCCGAAGGCAGACGCTTAACGACTGAGCCACCCAGGCGCCCCGAGAGAAGTGGATTTTAGCTTGACTTGTAACTGAAGCCCCATAGTAAAATAGGCTATCTGTAAAGATGATGAGTTTTATATATCTGGATCCACTTGCAAAGAAGAATTGCATGCAAGGAATTCTGAATCGGAATTCTTACATTGCTTGAAAAGTTAGATTACATGACTATAAGGTCTTCTTCAATTCCACAGTCCTATAATATCAAATCAAAATTCTGTGTCATAACATTAGAGAAAAAGACAACCCCTTTTCATTAGTTTAGTGCTCTGTAGATCCCTGGTCTATATCAAAGGGAGATAAAAGACTTGCCTAAGAGGAGAATTGGAACAAACCCAGGTTCCCTGGCAGGCATTTTGTGTCTTATCTAAATGAGTGCATTACCTCTTCTTGTGTTGCTCATCCACAAATGAAAGGTTATAAAAAGACATCACTAAGAAAATATCTTAATAGTCAAGGTTAGACTCTTCATGCAATAAATTAATCAAAAGCAATGCTAGAAACAGTGCCTGTTTCATGGACTAATTAAGTTTAGGAATACATGGAGGTCTCGTGTGCTCTTTTAAAAAGTCCACGGTGAGGGTAGTATGAGAAAGACTTCTACCTAAGGATACCAGTGAATGTTTACAGTCAGAGATGTCTCTTAAAAGAGATAGCAATGAACATTTATTAAAGCAGGTCAGGAAGATTCCCACACTTGAAAATTTGCATCAGTAGCATTTTGATGATTTTAAAATATTCATGTCCAATAATTATATTTTCAAGTTGAGCAATTTAACTTCTAATAAAAGTGATTTTTCTTCAGAAAACCTTCTAAGACAGCTTCCAAGTATTTTCAGAGTAACTGTGACATCCAATGTTGACCAAAATAAACAATTTAAGAAACAAAAGCCCTAATAGTTGTATCCTTTTCTTTTCCCATTTTCAAATAGCAAAGATCAGGATTCAGGAGAATTTAAAATTCAAAACACTCCCTGAGGTTCTTAGATATAGGTCATTTCATTTAGATAAAAACACAAACTTGTAATAAGTGACATAAATCACCCTTTATCACAGAATTAGCTGTTTTAATAATCCAGAATAAGCCATTCTTTTCGGCACTCCAATTCACCATGGTTCCTATACGTGGCCACCCCGAGGGGACCTGGAATCACTAACTCCGCTGCTCATACAGCAGTCAGATGACCCTGGAGAATCAGAATCACTGAAATCTTCGTCCCATAGCCAATTCTCTCTTGCTGCATTTGCCTCTTACGTATGTGTGCTTCTTTATTTAAAGCTTGTATTTTTTCCCCCTTTCTTTCTTTTTTTGTTTTGTTTTGTTTTGTTTTTGTTTTTCAAAAGTACATTCTTCAGGAATCCAGGCTGAATTGTAGGGTTTGCTACTACAGTTCATCTGAAAATACTTGCAGACAGCAGCATATGTAAACTTAGCAACATGCACAAGAATAGACAAGCCATCTATAAAGACACTCCAGGAGCTTCTAAACCAATGTGAAAGTGGCATCTGGCATGGGTGAGATAGCAATTTAAACTTTTCAACTCTTCACCCAAATTTATATTTAAAACTCCCTCAAACAACTGATTATATTTAAAGAGGAAAAAAATCACGTTGTGCCGGTTGGTTATTAAGCCATAGAAACTGGAAAGAGGCCATTGTTATGAGGTGGCAATAACATGCGAGGGATAGGAAATTCCCAGGCCCCTGTGTAATATGCATAAGTTTATAGAAATCATTCCTGGGTAGGAAAGATTACTCTTAACTGTTATTGCTAATAATAATGCATTTCATTGACTCTAGGACACCAACACTTATACAATGTGCTACAATTCCAGGTGCCATTAAAAATGTTCTCAACTAGTTTTAAGATACCATGATTCAAGATGCAGCACAATTTCAGAAATATCAAAGTATCTGCTGTGAATTGTTAAAACATATTAATATTTTCTAGTTTTTAATGTGTTTGGTGTTTTATGATGCCATGAGTCAGGATAGGGCAGAGACACACGGGGGTATCATGGGCAGCTCAAACTGGCTATTTGGCTTCAGAGCCCACCTGGGAAAAAATAACCTGATCTCTAGCTGCATGTACCCAATTTATATTTTCTACATCTCCCTCCATTTTCTTCCCACAGAGGTCATTTTATAAGGAACATTTCCTATCTTTCCCCCCACTTTTTTCAATCTGCCTCACTTTCATTCACATAAAGCTTAAGGTTTTCTAAAATTATGAGGTAGAACATCTCACCAAATGCCAGTACTTCACTAGCCAAGGCAATTTCACATTAAAAACACTGGTGGGCAGTGTTTAGGAGATATGAATAATTAGTGGTTTATAAAGAACAGTGCTCTGAGGGGAGGATGTACAATAAGAGTAGTCAAGAGGAATTTGAAAACGCATGGAGTAAACTTGTCAAGGGTCAATGAAAAGAAAAAAAAAAAAACACTTGCAGAAAAATACAAGTGGGAGAAATTGTAGTCCACTTGCAAAATGGAGAGAGGTATTGGCGTGTTTTCCCGCCATATTTTTTTTCTCCTCTTGGACAGTGGGAGAGTAGGAGATCTGATAGTGTTGACTATAGAGAAGCTATGCCATCCTCATTTACAATAACATTTCCTGTCCCTAAAAAGCAAAAAAAGGGCTTCTCTGATGTGTCTGCTGTGGTGCCTCCTCATTTGGTATTATTTCCTCTCCACCCATACTGAATATTCTTTAACTACAAGCAGTGAGGTGGAGAATGAATCAGTCCTTCACAGCGGCACCTGGTCCTCTTTAAGAGTAGCTGTATTCTGGATGGCGTCATAGCCGAGACCTGTGGTTGGTCCTCTGAGTTTGCTGCATCATGTAGTGCTAAAGTAAAGCAGATTGGGAGATGGTACTAAGTATATACTTTGAGAATTTGATATGCTATATTTAATTGCACCCACTAGAAATGAAGGGTAACTAAACTGTCTACATAATACTGTAGTTTCAGATTAATAACACTATCTAATCTCTTGAAATGGAGACTAAGGTTGCGATCTGAATCAATCACTTGGACTTTAATTTTACATTTTACAAAGTAGGTAATAATAACAGGAAAGAACAGTAAAATATCTGTGGCTCCATTTTCTCTTTCCACCAATTTTACACAATGTGTTTATGAATAGAAGGCTCTGTAAAATGACTTATGGGAATTATTTATATTTATGTGCCCTGGAATGTTATTATGTGGCAACATGAGAGGCAATGTGAGAAGCAAGAACTTCTCATTCATTCATTTTACTCAGTAAATATTCTGTCATTGCCTATGAAGAGCTAGAAACTGATAACACAGAAGCCAAGTCAGATTCAGGTAATAATGTAAGGATGAAGACTAGTTGATAACCTATTTAAATCAAATCTTGTCTATTGAAATCTACAACCATAAGCTCAATGAAAGCATGAGAGTCTCTATCACTATTTCCTTAGTCTGCTTTATCAAGTGCAATTTTGTAGGTCAAAACTTTGGGGTGATCCTCTTGCCTCCACCATGAGGATGAAAATATAATATGAATTATCTTTAGTGATAAAGAACAGTTACCAAAATAGAGATGACTCAACTTCTGCGCAGTGAAGCTACGTTGTAATGGAAATAGGCTTTCAGCTGCTGTGACAGGTAATTTTATAATACATTTTAGAACATTTAACCTATCCACACTTGTTCAGCTATGTCTGCAGTCGTGAGAGGTAGTGCTATCGTTACAGATTCTGTGAAAGCTACTTATGTGCTATTAATATGCAGGAGCAAAAGGGAGTTCTTTCTTCACTGGTGGTCTCTTCCAGCTATTCAAAAAGCTGCTCGGCCTAAAAATGTCATCAACCACAAGGATTATTTGTTTTCCTTTGTTCACAATCAATACTTGGCTTTTACTAAAAAGCACAACTTTGAAAATGTCCAAAAAGGAGAGAAAATGTGTTCAATTCCATATCAAAAATTTCTAAAAAAAATTTTGAAGCTGAAAGGAATGCCCACAAATAATCTGATTCCAGTCTTATTTTCAGTAGTCATCCATAGATCATATAGTAAAGAATAAGGAAATTTTCTGTGCAAGAGAGACAGAGAAAGACTGAGAAGATGTCCATTTTGGCCATTTGCAATAGACTGTTATTGGGAATGTAAATTGGTGCAGTCACTATGGAAAACAACATGGAAGTTCCATCAAAAAATTGAAAATTGAAATACCATACAACCCAGCAATTTCACTTTTAGGTTATTTATACAAAAACAAAACAAAACAAAACACTAATTCAAAAGGATACACACACCCTGTGTTCATTATAGCATTATTTACATTTTAGCTCAATGGAAAAAGCTCAATGGAATTTATCATATGAATGGCTTTAAATCCCATCTTTAGTATTTATGTGAGAGATTCTGAGCAAAGTACTCTGTCTCATTGAGCCTTAGTATCCTCCTCTATAAAAAGGTTAAAAATAACACATGCCGTTTTCACTGAGTTGTTGTGAGGACCAAATCATCTGGACTATTTAGACTGTTTAGTGCATTGTCTGGCACATTATAGGTACTCAATACCTGGTGTCCATTATTTATGCAAGTTATGTAAATTTCATGATATGTTTAAGATATGGTTATAATGGTTTTGTGTGTTCAGGCTTTATTACATACAGTCTGTGTCTTCTATTGATCTAAACTACTAAATTCATGGTAGTCTGTTAATGTATCATTGAAAATAGCCTGTACAGATCAGAGTAACTACATATTTTGATCAAATCACACAAAATTGTCCTTGGAAACAAAATGGAACAGTTATGGTTTGAAGTAAAATAATATGAAACAATATCAACAATGTGTGCCTCTGTGTGATTCAGGATCTCCTATTTGAGAACCCAAAGCATCAAGATGATACCTATATTGAGAAGGAAATGACACTCCCCCCACTTCTCAAGGGCAAAACTCTCGTCAGGACTATCACATGTGTATCTTCTGCTGTCCTGACATCTGCCATGTCCTATTTTGCATAAGCCATGGTAGATTCTTGTCAGATCACCCAAGTAATAACATAACCATCTGAAACATTAACAGAAGACTTCCTTCTGGCGTCAGCTGTCACACTATGTGCCAATCAAATTTGCTTATTAAAGTAACTTGGTTTTTGTTCTGACTGTTCAACGTTGCCATTCGAACCCATGAGCAGTCTTATTGACTCTTCACTGCTATTAACAAGTCTTAATCGCTCAGAGATTCAGCACAGTAGGATATTGCAATCAGAACAAATTCCCCATTTGATTCCAGCACAGAAGTTACCAATGAAACTAACAGAATGATAATACAAAATTCTCTAACTTCCTCTCCTCTTCTCCCACTTCTCTGTGAATAAAAATGAAACCATTATATGGACTTATTTGTAAGCTGCTATTTCTTGAATTTGCAGTGGCTAGTATCACTAAGGATTTGAACATATCCAAAATATGTTACTATTACTTTAAAATTAAAAGCATCCCAACAATCAGCAGTTTTGCTTTTTAAAGTATATGACTTGTACATCTGGTTACCCAATCCAGTTGAGAGGAAATGGTAATAGGTTCAGGTTGCACCATAGCATGACATCTGCTCTACAGTACGCAATCTGACTCTGGATATGAACCTTTGAAATAAAGTGATTATGCTTTCATTAACCTCAAAACAATTTCCATCAGCTGATATTTGGTCACAAATGACAAACAGTTAATAATTAAGTCATCTGGATTATTTTCAAGTGGTCTTTTCTGGTGTTTGGGGGTTAGTTTTATGACAGGATTGGGTATTTCTCTCTATCTGAAATACACTCTTCAAAATGTCATTCCATCAGTTGATTTCTCTTTTGCAACTGAAAAATGCTATTTTCTACTCACTCCACATTGCTTTATTTTTCAAAACAACAATATTCTTGGGGTTTAAGAAAGGGCTAATCATAAAAGAACATGCTCGCTAGTGTCAATGGCCACTGATTTATGACAAGCACTTTTAGTCAATTATTGTCTGGAAAACTAAATGTACCTCCTGGGTCCAGAACTTAGTCATATAAAGTGTCTGGCTCACGTTGCCAGAATTGACCATTAATTATTATGACCGCAGGTGGCCATCGGTGTATCCTAGCTTTTTCTGGAAAATGTGCAACATGAGAACTAGTAGAGGTAAAAGTCCACTGGTGAAAGAATAAGGAGAAAAATACTGCAAACTTGAAAAAACCTTTAAAGTGTCTAATTCAAACTCTTTAATTTAAAAATCAGAAAACCCTGGGGAATAATACCATCAAGCACATGCATCTGGTACGTAGCTGCTTCAAGTCAAGGAACCAGTCCTCTCTACTCTATGTTAGGTGTCCTCAACCCTGAGGGCACATTATAATTACCTTCAGTGCTTTTTAAAAATAAGAATTGTTGGTCCTCCTCCCCACAAAGATTCTGATTTAACTGATCTACAGTGGGGCCTATAACGTGTTTCTTAAAAGAACCCCGTTAATTCCAATATACCTTCTCCAACAATCTCTATTTGTACCATCAGGATAAATGTTTCTCTTCTCTTATGATCAGAAAGAGTTCATTCTTATTTTGAGAAATGCATGCTCTTGACACTGAGGATCATATGTAATACATTTCTCTTATTGTCTTGGCTATTGGAATGCTTGAAATGAAGTCTGCAGTGAATATTCCATGTCTGCAAGCTTTTCCAGGACATACATTCTTTTCTGTTCAGTTTTAGGGCACTACATCTTCTTTCTTTTGCATTTTCCCCACATTTGTTTATAATATTTGTTATTTTGCTGTTTTGTGTTTTATTGGAAGCTAACTTCGAAGAAGAACTTGGGACATCACAAAAGGTAAGGAACTAGATTCCTAACAATGGAGAAAATATAAGACAAATATATGATTAAGAGCAATGGGAGTCCTAAAGAAACTTTGAATGGCTCTATCTCTATTGTTTGGAATATTCTGCAAATCCTTTAATATGGACAAAAATAAAAAGACAAGAGCACATACGCAATAGGAACAGTGGGCTAAGTGTTGGGGGTGGGTAGGAAAAGGAGAAACAAGAATTGGAAAGCAGAAGGCATGAAAGTTGAATAGTGGGAAGAAAAGAGGAAGGGAAACTAAACGGTGTGCCAATTTTGGATTACATGGAATAACCATGATCCTGAGTCTCAAAAAAATGATTGCACCAACTCTAGAATTCCTTAGTTTCTGGCAACATCATCACATGGAGTCCATTCTGCATCAATAATTCTTTATTTTCAAAGTGCTAGTATTTTCAATGGCTGTTAAGACTTGCCTCTTACCACTTATAAATATGGGGTTTACGTTTTTATATGAAACAATTTTAGATGACTACCTAAATGCACTTTGGGTAAGAAAGTGTTGCAGTGGTATTGGTGACTGATATTTTATGTTACCATCAATAAAACAAACAACAAGTCTGATATGAAAGTCTGGGAAAATACATGTAAATATCAGAATATGTTCATTTGAATCCAGAATGTGGACAATTAATACCATTGCATCCCCATTGTTTTGATGCTATATGTTTTAAGAAAATCAAACAGAATTAAACTTTTGCATGGTCTAGCAAATTTATAAGCATACCTTTTTCATTGTGCTTTGCAAAAATTGTTTTTTTTTTCTTTTTTTACAAATTGAAGATTTGTGGCAACCCTATGTTGAACAAGTCTATTGGCATCATTTTTCCCACAGGACTTTCTCACTTTGTGTCTCTGTCACATTTTGGTAATTCTATCAATATTTCAAACTTTTAAATTATCATTACATATTCATTATCTGTGATCAGTGATCTTTGATGTTAATATTATAATTGCTTTAGGGCATCATGAACTGTGCCCATATAAGACAACAAAATTAATCAGAAATGTTGTGTGTTCTGAGTACTCCACCAACCAACTATCCTCTTTTCTCTCTCCCTCTTCTCTCCTATTCCCTGAGACACAATATTGAAATTTAGCCAGTTAATAACCCTACATTGGCCTCCAAGTGTTCAAGAGGAAGTAAGAGTCATATGTCTCCAGTTTAAATCAAAAGCTAAAATTATTAAACTTAGTGAGGAAGGTATGTTGAAAGCTGTGATAGGTTGAAAGCTATGCCTTTTGCACCAGTTAGCCTAGCTGTGAATGCAAGGGAAAAGTTCTTGAAGGAAATGTAAAAGTACCACTCCAGTGAACACATGAATGATAAGAAAGCAAAACAGCCTTATTGCTGATATGGAGAAAGTTTTAGTGGTCTGGGCAGAAGATCAAACCAGCCACAACATTCCTTTAAGCCAAAGCCTGATCCAGAGCAAGGGCCTAACTCTCTTCAATTCTGTGAAGGCTGAGAGAGGTGAGGAAGCTGCAGAGGAGAGTTTGAAGCTAGCAGAGGTTGGTTCATGAGGTGTAGGGAAAGAAGCTGACTCCATAACATAGAAGTGCAAGGTGAAGCAGCAAGTGCTGATGTAGAAGATGCAGCAAGTTATCCAGAAGATCTGGCTATGATAATTAATAAAGATAGCTACACTAAACAACAGATTTTCAGGTACATGAAACAGCCTTCTTTTGGAAAACAATGTCATCTAGTACTTTCATAGCTAGAAAGGAGAAGTCAGTGCCTGACTTCAAAGGTTCAAAGGACAGGCTGACTGTCTTGTTAGGGGCTAATGCAAGTGGTGACTTGATGTTGACGCCAATGCTCATTGGCCATTTCAGAAATCCTAGGGCCCTTAAGAATTATGCTAAATCTACTCTGCCTGTGCTCTATAAATGGACCAACAAAGCCTAGATGACAGCCAATCTGTTTACAGCATGGCTTACTAAATGTTTTAAGCCCACTGTTGAAACCTACTCTTCAGAAACACATATTCCGTTTAAAATATCACTGTTCATTGACAATGCACCTGGTCACTTAAGAGCTCTGATGAAGATGTACCACGAGATTAATATTTTCATGCCTACTCCACACAGTGATGCATTCTGTAGCCTATGTATCAAGCAGTAATTTCAACTTTCAAATCATATTATTTAAAAAATACATCTTATAAGCCTATTGGTGCCATAGATAGTGATTCCTCTGATGAATCTGAGCAAAGTAAATTGAAAACCTTTTGGACAGGATTCACCATTCTAGATGCCACTAGGAACATCTATGATTCATGGGAAGAGGTCAACACATCAACAGTTTGGAAGAAGTTGATTCCAGTCCTTATGGATGACTTTGAGAGTGTTAAGCCTTCAGTAGAGGAAGTAACTCCCCATGTGGCAAAAAGAGCAAGAGAACTAGAAGTGAAGCCTGAAGATGTGACTGAATTGCTGCAATCTCATGATAAAATTGAAATGGATGAGCAATTGCTTTTTATGGATGAGCAAAGAAAGTGGCTTCTTGAGATGGAATCTACTTCTGGTGAAGAGGCTGTGAAGATTGTTGAAATGATAAGAAAGGATTTAGAATATTACAAAAACTTAATTGATAAATCAGTGGCAGCATTTGAGAGGACTGACTCCAATTTTGAAAGAAGTTCTACTTTAGGTAAAACACTATCAAACAGTATTGCATGCTACAGAGAAATCGTTCATGAAAGGGAGAGGTAATTGATGCGGCAAACTCCATCGTTGTCTTACTTTAAGAAATCACCACAGCCACCTCAACCTTCAGCAACCACCACCCTGATCAGTTAGAAGCCATCAACACAGAGGTAAGCTTGTAATTTGATAACAGCTTAGATGATGGTTAGCATTTTTATTGAGAATGTATTTTTTAACTAAGGAATATACAATTTTTCAGATATAATGCTAGACTTAATAGGCTACAGTATAATGTAAGCATAACTTTTATATGCACTGGGACACCAAAAAACTTATTTGACTTGCTTTATTGCAATATTTGCTTTATTGTAATGATCTAGAACCAAACCCACAGTACCTCTGAGGTATGCCTGTATAAGTTTTAATAAACTTTCACATAGTTCCATTTATCAACATTAATTAACTCTGCTAAGGTCTTACACTGATTCAATATGGAAATAAAATTGCTCTGCATCAAAGACCAGAAAAATGGCTCAAACTGATTCTAATAAAAAGCTGATATTTTAACAATTATGGGTTATAATTCATTTTGATTTTGTGACTTTTAAATCAGCAACAGTTTCAATGGCCCCATTCATATCTGATGTTTGAATTTTAAATGAAAACAAAGATGGCAGCCTAGTTCACTACTTTCTAGCTAGCAATTAAGAGTGATTGGCACCTAACACATGCTCAAGAAAATGTTACAGATTAACAAAGATAAGCTTTGAGAGTGTAAAGTGATACTAAGGAAAAATAAAATTAAAATATGAAGAGAATAAGGACAAATAGATACTAGCATATTTGAATTTGGTTTCTGAAATTAAAATCCTTGCAAAATTTAGAAATAACTGATAGATTTTATGAGAGTAAATAAAATGAGAAAACAGGCATTGAAAAATTAGACTTATTTTCTTTAAATATATATTAAATACATCAAAAACAAATTATTTCATCAAATACATCACTAGTATCTTGGACAGCAAAAGGACTAGACTTTAAGAACTCATTTTTACTCAATTTTATTCTTTATATTTTCTCAAAAATATCCTCCATTGAACTTCACAACAATTCTAAGAGATAGACATAGAATTTAACATTAAGGAATCTAAGGTTTAGAATTAGGAAGGCTGTGGCTGAAGTTTGATCTGCTCCAGGTTTGGGGTTTTGTATAGTGCTCCTTTCTGCTAGTTATTGGAAAAGTGGTTCTTATCACACTGACTTCCTAATGCAGATGTTTATAAAATATAAATATATCTAATACAGTACAAAATATAAATATAAAATGTAAATCTATTTATAGCATAAAATATAAATATATCTAACATAAATGCTCTAGCACAAAATAAAAGACATCTGTAATATCTGAACTGGAAAAAGTAGGAGAACCCTCTGAGGTGTTCCTTCTCTCTCGGGCTTACAGGTTTAGAAAAGTCACAAAGGAAGGAAGGAAGAAAGGAAGGAAGGAAGGGAGGAAGGAAGGAAGGAAGGAAACACTCTGCTGGCCAGACAGAATAGCAGGCTGAACTCTGGGGGAGTGATGCAAAGGGACATATATGTCATCGTATACATGTAGCCTCCCTGGTGATAGAGGCTTCCAACCGAAGTCCTGTTCAATTCAAACTCATTTAAAGCTATCATGGCTGTTACACACTCAGGCAGACTATGAAAGGGAAACTGAAGACGAAATGCATCCTTATACTTAGGTGTGTCATAAGCATTAAGCACCTGTGTATTTTGGGAGACTGACCCTGCCAGAGAACACACTACCCATTTCTTCTCATGAGGAAACAGGTTCTATATCCCCCCGAGGGGCAATAGTAACTATGACAGAGGAACTCCCCTTAGCCTAAGGAAGGCAAAAAAGGATGCCTTTTAGGAGCTTTCTAACAGAAAAATGTGTAAAGAGGAAATGCAAATAGAACTTAGAGGAACAATTCTCAACCTCTGTTCTGCCACAGTTTCCAAAAGAGATGTTTAATTTGGGCTTATTTTGTCAGGAAACAAGAAGAAAATGTTTTAAAATGAAGGACAAAGAGGGTGCTACAACTTTGTAAAATTTGTAATAGTTTCTTAGGAACAATGATCCTTGTTTTTCATCCTCATGAACAGTGTTCACGTGAGAAGGGCCTTGCCGTATGTATCTTACTATTGGTGTTGTCATTACTAAAGAAAACAGAGTCCAGATAAAAAACCAGTGTCTATTAATCTTGAGCCACCTCAGTTAATTAGTGAAATATTCATACAATTTATAAAATATTCATACTAGGAAATATCTATAGTTCTGGGAACAAGTACACATATTAAAAGCGTAAAACATTAGGCACTTGCTATATACCAAACTGACATTGAAGGAGTAAAAATGTCAACAATCCTAAATCCCTGTGTGAACAACTTTTATCATTCACTGTAAAAGAATGCTAATAGAGCGTCCAGAGAGAAAACCTTTGTATATCAGAGCCAATGTTTCTTGTGATTCATTCCACTTACATTTTAAAGCTGTTGATAGAAGGTGAGTATAGTATGCACCAGGGAGAAAAACATGCAAAGAGGACATGCAAATGTTCTGCAATTCACTACGTACTTTTCTTACACAAAAATGAGACGAAATGGGAAACACTATCTCAGCGATCACGTTCTTCGCTCATGTCGTTAATTATTTTAAGCCCACCTGTCACTTTGACCCCATTAATTCCAAAAATTAGTTCCTCTAGACACTAAATCACTACTTTACAAGTATATCCATAGACTTAATTGGGGGGTGGGAGTGTTCACAGACTTTCAGATTCCCCATCTTCGGTGTTTGACATAAAAACAACCAGAAAATGAAAGTTCTGTTAAATCAGACATTCATTAGTCTCCCTAAATGACTTTAAAGGAAAAATCTATTACACACCATAGTACAATGTAACAATGTAATGATGACAGTAAAAAAAAAATATCCACTCCAACATGTATTGATGACTGCCCAAAGCATTCTTTGGACGACTGTCTAAATATTAGTAGCAAACACCAAAGAAATAGAATTCTTCAAGAACTCATGATTTGGTCTGAACAAGATACTTATAAATGAAGTATCTCTCTATTATGATTCTTAGGTTTCTTCCAAGTGTTCTGAATTAATTATTTTTACCTTGTCAAATTTTTTTTTGTTCTTCCTTTTTCATACATGATAGGAATGTTGAGGGATTTTAGGCATCTCATTTAGTACCAGAGAAGCTCAACAGTCTTAATTAAGACAAAATATGATTTCTCAATAACAAGTGGAGAACCTTTATGCCTAATAGGAAAGGATATCTTACCCAATTAGATTATCATCCACACTACAGTTTATACCATAGGTTTTATGGTATAAAATAATAGACTACACAATGAAAACCTTTTGAGGTTTCAGTCATATATTCAGATATGCATGTTGTAACTTTTCAAATCTAGAAATAAGTAATAGGAATCTTTTATGGATAAAGACTAAGAGAAGCATTAATGCAAAGTAGTCCAGTTCAAAGTCAAATTACTACATGATGGTTACGGTACTATTCTTTATAGGATATAAAATATACTAGTATAATGAATGAAAAGTCTCCCTAAAGTGTTTAGAAAGTCATTTCAATGACATTTCTCAAACTTCAGAAGAGATGATATATCTGTCAATAAAATGACACCAAAATCATATTTTATAAGGATTTTAGATTAACACGTGCTTTTGCAGGATGACATTATAGGATCTTAATATCTATAATCAGAAAGTCTTTTGCTCTTAACTTGCAAGGCAATAAGTTTAAGAATTAATTTGGTCTGCTATAAAGCTGGCTTGCCTTTAATCTTCAGATTTAAAAGGTCTCTTTTTGCTGAATGTTTTAGGCAGGTAATTGAGGAAATAGTCCACGTTCCATTTCAGTCAACATAAAATGACATTGAAATGTCTTCAGATGTTTCCAGGAAACTCATGCTAAACAGTCTGTTATATTTGATATTGAATAACAGCAGAAATCCGTGTCTCTAATAAAGCCTTTCCTAAGATTTTATGTAATGAAGCTACATGTTCGTGATAACTTACTTGATTCATTAAGATGTCAAAAAACTAAGCATATATAAAATGCATATAAATTGATATGTGGATTTATGATGATTTGTACAATGGAGGATATCACACATGCCATATGTTCTTTCCTCCAAATGAAATTTCTAGTGTGATTTTGAAGCCAAATTCCTAAAAAACAAACCAAGACAAAACAAAACAGAATGATTGTCCTTGGTTTGCTCTGATGGACATCTTGATTCAGGCTTTCTGCCATTATTTATGTCAATGGACATCTTGAAAAATCATCTGCTCGGTAAATTTTGTAAAGTGCACAAAAAATATGCATGGAACATCGGAAACCGGCAAATGACCCTTTCCAAAATAGATCCTTCCAGGAATCTTTGAGACTGTTCACATTTAGAAGCGGCAGTGGTTACATTAAGGACTTATAAAAGGGGTCCAATTCTGAAATGCTTTCAATGCTTGTGGATAACTGGCAACTTCTTTCTCTTTTATTAAACATACTCTGCCAGAAAAGCCTTCTTCAGTCAAAACAAACTTCCACTTAAGAGCAGTTTTTTTCTAAACATTTTCATAAAGTAAATAATGAAGCAGGCTTTCCCCCCCTCTCTTTTTTCTGATAAGAAGTGAAGAGTCTAGTTTGGCAAGGAACAACTGTGATTTTGGCTTTCTTTTTTAAGTTTATTCTTTCAAGGTTCTGAATTTTGTTATATAGGTGCCCAGAGGCAAGGAGAAGCATTTTTATACATACAAAGTAGATAAACAATGGAGGAAAGATGCTCTAATGGACCGTTTCTCTGCTCCCCTCCCCTAGCCTATAACATTTTATCTGTTCTGCAAGTACTACAGTTGATCTGAAAAGACTTCTTAGACCATTGTTTTTAGACTTAGCATTCTTTGTTATTCAATTTCTTATTTTCAACAGCTGAAAATTGGATGCTTAAACTTTTTTGAATGAGAAATGATAATTTTTGGAAAGATAAAATGGTTTTATCTTTGCAGTTATTTAAATCTACTTATGGTATTTTTTTTTTTTTTTAACAGCACAGGTGGGAATGGGATAAGAGGAGAGAGTGAGAGGAAGTCTACATAATGCATACAAGCCCATGATGTATATTTACTAGGATAGCAATAACATGCTGTTGGGTCGCACCTAACCACACACTCTGCGCTGTTGTTGGAGGGAGAATACGCTTGTCTCACTTTAAAGTGACCTCTTTGGCTAATGTTCACAGATGTGTTAATGAGCTTGAAGAGGGTACCATATTCACTGTTGTTGTTGTTGTTTTTATTTTTTTTATTTTTTTTAAAGATTTTATTTATTTATTTGACAGAGAGACACACAGCGAGAGAGAGAGAGAACACAAGCAGGGGGAGTGGGAGAGGGAGAAGCAGGCTTCCCGCTGAGTAGGGACCCGATGTGGGGCTCGATCCCAGGATCCTGGGACCATGACCTGAGCCGAAGGCAGACGCTCAACGACTGAGCCACCCAGGCCCCCCGTTGTTGCTGTTTTTAACCAAAAAGGAATAACAACTGAGATGGAGTGATTTTGAAAGAAGATAAGGACATTTGGGGACTGTTCAACGACAGCCAACTTTTCAATAGCCAGACTCATTTCCTTATATTTCAGGGACACATTTACAAGCAAAGACTACTGTTCCTTTTTTTTTTTTTTTTTTTTTTTTTTTTTTTT